>NW_025421796.1:0-219616 GCF_011764305.1 Mustela putorius furo | reverse complement strand
AGAACTCACGCTGCCCTCGTCGCACTAAAAGAATGGGGCGGGCCTCATGGTAAAATTTTGCTGGTTTCTCCTACACTGACGTTGGACAACACATGCCAACCACCAGAGGTTTCTTGCCATGGGTAAGGGAAGAGTTCTGATTCTCTGCATCACAGTCACCCCTGTACAGTGAATGGAGATAAGGTCTAGGTTCGAGCCTGAAAAAAACTGAGGTAGGGAAGAGATGAGAACCTAAGGCCATGGCGGGTCTGGATGTGCTCACTGTGCGGTCAGCTGTCTGGTGTTGGTCACGAGGATCGGGCTCAGGTTGTCAGACAGTGCATTAGTGCCACAGGTTAGACTATATATTTTGGGTGCCTTCGAGTGACGTGTAGGTTTCTTATCTGAAGAACTCTTCAGGATATGAAGAATGAGCGAGTCTGAGTTGCGTGCTCAGTCTTTTGAATATGGATTTTGTATCAGCGATGGCCGTGGAATGTTGGGGAGGCCTCATGGGCCATGGACGAATCTTGCTCTATGTGGATTTGGCCCGATCCCAATTGTTTTCCGTCATTCTGTGGGATGGGAGGACTCCTTTCAGGTTTGTTACATCAGGGGTCCCACCAAAAGAGGAATTCCAAAGCAGAGCCCTGGGGAAGAGTGAAGGGGGACAACCCGAATTACGGTAAAAAATTTTGGGCCTAGGGTCATGGCAATCCCAATATGCTGTCTCTCCATCCAGCCACTGAGAAGCCTTAGCTGCGGAATGGGTACTGGCTAGGATCACAATGTGTGTTTGTGACCTTTGTGTCCCGCAATCATGGGCGGGTCCTCTTGGGCCACACTTGTTTCAACTACACTGATTCTTGGACAAACATGCCAACCACAAAGTTTCTTGCCATGGGGAAAAGAGTTCTGATTTCTGCATCATTTTCAAACCCAGGCTGTGATGATTGAAGATAAGGTCTAGGTTCTGAAGCGTGAAAAACCGACGTTGTGAAGAGATGAAGACCTAAGGCCATGGCGGGTCCGATGTGCTCATTGTGCGGCCAGCTGTCTGGGTGGGGCCAGGAGGTCCAGGCTCAGGCTGCATCAGAAAGGGCATTAGTGCCCAGATCAGCCTATATATTTGGGGTACAGCCGAATGGCGTGCAGGTTGATCCTCATTTGGGGTTTCTGGGTAGCCCCAGAGGGCAATGTTTTTTTTCTTCTGGAGGGCAGGCAGAGTGCTGCATTGTAGTTCTAAATTGCCAAATTGGAGGGTGTGTGGGCCAGTAGTCTGACGACGGAAGTCTGAGAACCCAAGCTAGGCCTAGTTATCTGGGTGAGGATTTGGCAGGCACACAATCTACAGTCCTGAATCTAGATCTCGTGCATCTGAAGTCAGGGCGAGGATCAGACGATCGCTCAATTTGGACATTCTGTCCCTGAGGGCCCCTTCTTGAGGGGCGATATCACGAGATCATGGGGATTTTCCGACGATCGGATTTGTGAGAAGGTCCTAATGCAAAGATTCTTCTGCAGGACCATTGAGACCTGTTGGTTGGCTCCAGGACAACGATTCCGAGCAGGGTTCTAAGGATGGAGGGCTGGGTAGCCCCACCTCGCATTCCAATTGTCTCCAAGCAACAAGACAGTTCAGATCTACTGGATCTGGGGGAGCAACCAAGGAGGCTGAGTTGAAATGGACTCTCCCTTGGATGTGACTAATATGATTTTGTGTCTATGGAGACCTTGGAATGAAGCAGTGGCACTGGGGCCCTGAAGGGTTCTCGTAAAGAGAGGCTTTCACACAGCTCAATCGTGCAAGTTTCCCATGTGTAGATGAGATATGTTCTGATGGGTGAGTCAAGAAGCAGCCATATGCTGTAATTGAAATCCAGGCATCTGAGGAGAGATGCTTTTGCGCAACCAAAGCAATGGTTGCCTAGGGGCCTGTTCGTTCCTTATTACCTCTGGGGATATCAGTCTACGGGTCTGAGTGCAGGTAGGTGCTCAGATGGGCTCAGATTGCCCCTGTTTGTCCTGGGAAGCCACAAATATTGGGATAGCCTCAGGAATTTTTTGGATGTTTATCCTCTTAGTAGGGTTGTGTGTCCATTGGAATGGGCACATACAATTCCCTTGGAGAGGGCAAACACAGTCTTCAGGTTTGGGCCTCAGGGGACTGAGCCTGTAGGATGTGTAGGCCAGAGCTGTTGGGACTGTTGTCTGAAAACACAAACTCGGCTTATGTTTCAGGTCATAGGTGTGGCAGGACAGATCTAAAGACCATGAGGAGAACACTTTGGATATGAAAAATGGGCGAGTGTGAGGCTCTTGCTCACGTTTTTTTGTCTCTAGATATTGTGTCACTCATGGTCGTGAAATTTCCGGGGTAACTTCATGGGAAATGGACGAGTCTTACTCTCTGGGGGTGTGGCCTCGTCCAAGGATTTTGGTTGTCACTCTGTGGAATGGAAGAAGTCCGTTTTTTTTTGTTGTTGTTGTTGATTTGTTTTGTTTTGTTTTTCAACCTCAGGTGTCCCAACAAATGAGGGTTTTCCAGAGTAGAGCCCTGGGGAGCTGTGACTGGACAACAAGAAACCTGTTTAAAAAATGGGGGCCTAGGGACATGTCAAGCCCATTATGACATCTAATGGTCCAGCCACTGAGAGGATTTACTAGAGGTCAGGAATCACGCTGAGGTTCACAATGCGTGTTTATGCCCTTGTCGCACTCAAGAATGCGCGTGACCTCAGGTTGAATGCTGGTTTCTCCTACACTGAACGTAGGACAACATGGCAACCACAAGGTTTCTTGCCTTGGGTAAGCAGGAGTTCTGATTTCTGCATCACAGTCACCCCTTGGCAGTGATTGGACATAAGGTCTAGGTTCTGAAGCCTGAAAACTGACGTAGGGCAGAGATGATGACCTAAGGCCATGGCGGGTCTGGTGTGCTCAGAGTGCGGTCAGCTGTCTGGGTGTTGCTCAGGAGGTCCCGGCACAGTTTGTGTCAGACAGTGCATTAGTGCCCAGGTTAGACTATATAATTTGGGTACATTCGAGTGCCGTGTAGGTTTATTCTCATTTAATGTGCCTGGGCAGCTCATTAGGCAATATATTTTTACTAGAGGGCAGGCAGAGTGCTGCAATGATGGTCTGGAATTGCCACTCTTGTAGGCTTCGGGGCCAGGAGTGTGAGGATGGAAGTCTGAGAACACAAGCTACACTTGGGTTTCAGGGCAAGCGCACAGCATGTACCTCCTGAAGATCTGAAGCAATATCTCATGCATCTGAAGTCAGAGCGAGGATCAGACGTTGGCTCAGCTTGGATTTTCTGTTCATGACGGCCCCTTCATGAAGGGAGCGGATTCTCGAGAGCGTGGAGGTTTTCCCACGTTGGGAGTGGTGGGATGCCCCCTCCAAGGATTCCTTCTGCGGGACAATTGAGTTCTGTTGGACATTGCCAGGACAATCCATATGGATGAGTCCAGACCAACGTTCGAGGATGGATGCCTGGAAAGCCCGCCTCGCATTCCAATTGTCTCCTAGTGACAAGACAGTTTAGATCTGCTGGCTCTGCGGGAGCAACCAGGGTGGCTGAGTTGAAATGGACTTTCCTGAGGATGGGTCTAATGTGTGTTTGTGTCCATGAGGGCCTTGGAATGTTGCGGTGGCACCGGGACCCTGAAGTATTCTCCTCAGCTTTTGACATAGCTCCCATGCACAAGTTTCCTTGTGGAGACGTGTTTTGGTTCTGATGGGTGCCTCAGGAAAACCCCAATGCTGGTATTGGAATCCAGGGTTTTGAGGAGACATGCCTGTAAACCAAATCAATGGATTCGATTTTGGCCTAGGGTCCTGTCTGGTTCAATCTTCTTCTCTGGGGACATCCATCTAGGGTATGAGTGGAGGTAGATGCTCAGCTGGTGTCAGACTGCCCTTTTTTGTCCCGGGCGACCTATACTATTGGGATGGCCTCAGGGACTTTGGAGGGTTCTCCTATTTTGTACGAATTTGGACAATGGAATGGGCAGAATTCCCATGGATTAGGTAGGCACAGTCCTAATGTGTGGCTCCAGGGTCCCCAGCCTGGAGGGTATGTGGCCCAGGACTTTGAGGACAGAAGTCTGAAAACACAAACTCAGCTTATGTTTGGGGACGTAGGTATGGCAGGCCCGATCTACAAACCATGAGAAGACATCTTCAGGATATGAAGAAAAAGTGCGAGTCTGAGGCACTTGCTCAGACTTTTGTCTCTGGATTTTGTATCAGCGATGGCCGTGGAATGTTGGGGAGGCCTCATGGGCCATGTACGAATCTTGCTCTCTGTGGATTTGGCCCGATCCCAATTGTTTTTTCGTCAATCTGTGGGATTCGAGGACTCCTTTCAGGTTTGTTACCTCAGGTGTCCCACCAAAAGAGGAATTCCAAAGCAGAGCCCTGGGGAAGAGAGAAGGGACAACACGAACTATGGTTAATAATTGGGGCCTAGGGGCATGGCAAGCCCAATATGCTGTCTCTCAATCCAGCCACTCAGAGGCCTTACCTGAGGACTGGGCTAGGGTGAGGGTCACAATGTGTGTTTGTGACGAATGTGGCCCTCAAGCATGGGTGGGGCCTCATGGGCCACACTGGTTTCAACGACACTGAACCTTGGACAACATGTCAACCACAAGGTTTCTTGCCATGGGGAAAGAGTTCTGATTTCTGCATCATTTTCAAACCCGGGCTTTGATTGGAGATAATGTCTAGGTTCTGAAGCCTGAGAACCGAGGTTGAGAAGAGATGACGACGTAAGGCCATGGCGGGTTCGATGTGCTCAGTGTGCGGCCAGCTGTCTGGGTGGGGCCCGGAGGTCCAGGATCAGGCTGTGTCAGAAAGGGCATTAGTGCCCAGGTCAGCCTATATATTTGGGGTACAGCCGAATGGCGTGCAGGTTGATCCTCATTGGGGGTTTCTGGGTAGCCGCAGAGGGCAATGTTTTTTTTCTGCAGGTCAGGCAGAGTGCTGCAATGTAGTTCTGGATTGCTAAACTGGAGGGCTTGTGGGCCAGTAGTCTGAGGACGAAAGTCTGAGAATCCATTCTAGGCCTAGGTTTATGGTTGAGGATATGGCAGGCACAATCTACAGACCTGAATCGAGATCTCGTGCATCTGAAGTCACAGCGAGGATCAGAGTTCACTCAGGTTGGACATTCTGTCCCTGATGGCCCCTTCTTGAAGGGGGGGTGGATCACGAGGCCAAGGGGGTTTTCCCACGATGGGAGTTGTGAGAAGCTCCCAACTGCTAGATTCTTCTACAGGACAATTGAGACCTGTTTGGTTGGCTCCAGGACAACGATTCCGAGCAGGGTTCTAAGGATGGATGGCTGGGTAGCCAACCTCGCATTCCAATTGTCTCCAAGCAAGAAAACATGTTAGATCTGCTGGTTCTGGGGGAGCAACCGAGGAGGCTGAGTTGAAATGGACTCTCCCGTGTATGTGTCCTAATATGATTTTGTGTCTGGAGACCTTGGAATGAAGCGGTGTCACTGGGGCCCTGAAGGGTTCTCCTAAAGAGAGGCTTTCACATAGCTCCATCGTGCAAGTTTCCCATGTGTAGATGAGAATTTTTCTGATGGGTGAGTCAAGAAACAGCCATATGCTGTTATTGAAAGACAGGCCTCTGAGGAGAGATGCCTGGAAACCAAAGCAATAGATGCGATAGATGCCTAAGGGCCTGTTCGTTCCTTTTTACCTCTGGGCACATCAGTCTAAGGGTCTGAGTGCAAGTAGGTGCTCAGATGGGCCCATATTGCCCCATTTGTCCTGGGAAGCCGCAATATGGGGATGGCCTCAGGGACTTTGGAGGTTTATACTCTTAGGAGGGTTGTGGCCATTGGAATGGGCACATACAATCCCTTGGAGAGGGCAATCACAGTCGTCAGGTTTGGCTCCAGGGGCATTAGCTTGTAGGGTGTGTAGGCCAGGGCTGTTTGGACAGTTGTCTGAAAAAAAAAACTCGGCTTATGTTTCGGTTCATAGGTATGGCAGGACTGATCTACAGACCATGAGGAGAACACTTCGGGATATGAAAAAAGGGCGAGTGTAGGGGAGGAGTCAAGATGGTGGAGAAGTAGCAAGCTGAGACTGCTTCAGCCAGCCGGAGATCAGATAGATTCCTTATCTAAAGATTGCAAACACCTGAAAATCCATCGGCAGTTCGAAGAGAATAAAACAGCAATTCTGGAAACAGAAAAACAACCACTTTCTGAAAGGTAGGACTGGTGGAGAAGTGAATCCAAAGCGACGGGAAGATAGACCCCGGGGGGAGGGGCCGGCTCCCGGCAAGCGGCGGAATAACCGTGCACAAAATCAGGACTTTTAAAAGTCTGTTCCGCTGAGGGACATCGCTCCAGAGGCTAAACCGGGGCAAAGCCCACGCGGGGTCAGCGTGGCCTCAGGTCCCGCAGGGTCACAGAAGGATCGGGGGTGTCTGAGTGTCGCAGAGCTTGCGGGTATTGGAACGGGAAAGCCGGCTACAGAGACAGAGCTGACAGTAAGCTCACAGCTCCGTGTTACCTTGAACCGGTCATAGGCTCGGTGAGCTCGTAGCGCGGGTCGGAGGTCAGGCAGACGGGAGTAACTGGGCGCGGTTCTCTGAGCGCACACTGAGGAGTGCGGCCCTGGGCTCTCGGCTCCTCCAGGCCGGAGACCAGGAGGCCGCCATTTGTATTCCCGTCCTCTGGAACTCTATGGAAAGCGCTTAGGGAACAAAAGCTCCTGAAAGCAAACCCGAGCGGATTACTCACCCCGGCCCCGGGTAAGGGCGGTGTAAATTCTGCCTGGGGCAAAGACACTTGAGAATCACTACAACAGGCCCCTCCCCCAGAAGATCAACAAGAAATCCAGCCAAGACCAAGTTCACCTATCAGGATTGCGGTTTCAATACCAAGGAGAGCAGCAGAATTCCAGAGGAGGAGAAAGCCAAGCACGGAACTCATGGCTTTTTTCCTGTGATTTTTTTTAGTCTTGCAGTTAATTTAATTTTTTCTTTTTCATTTTTTTTTTCTTTCTCGCATTGGGTAAAATTTTTTTTTTTTTTTAACTGTTACCTTTTTCTTTTTTTAACGATTTTATACTAGTTTATCTAATATATATATTTTTTCTTTTTTACATTTTCTTAGGTGTATTCTTTTTTAAAAAAATTCTTTTCTTTTTTTCTTTTTTTTTTTTTTTTTTTCTTTTTTTTTTTTCTTTTCTTTTTTTTTTTTTTTTTTCTTTCCTTTATGAACCTCTTTTTATCCCCTTTCTCCCCCACTCACGATTTTGGATCTCTTCTAATTTGGTTAAAGCATATTTTCCTGGGGTTGTTGCCACCCTTTTAGTATTTTTACTTGCCCCTTCACTTACTCTTATCTGGACAAAATGACAAGACGTAAAAATTCAACACAAAAAAAAGAACAAGAGGCAGTACCGAAGGCTAGGGACCTAATCAATACAGACATCGGTAGTATGTCAGATCTAGAGTTCAGAATGACAATTCTCAAGGTTCTAGCCGGGCTCGAAAAAGGCATGGAAGATATTAGAGAAACCCTCTCGAGAGATATAAAAGCCCTTTCTGGAGAAATAAAAGAACTAAAATCTAACCAAGGTGAAATCAAAAAAGCTATTAATGAGGTGCAATCAAAAATGGCGGCTCTAACTGCTAGGATAAATGAGGCAGAAGAAAGAATTAGTGATATAGAAGACCAAATGACAGAGAATAAAGAAGCTGAGCAAAAGAGGGACAAACAGCTACTGGACCACGAGGGGAGAATTCGAGAGATAAGTGACACCATAAGACGAAACAACATTAGAATAATTGGGATTCCAGAAGAAGAAGAAAGTGAGAGGGGAGCAGAAGGTATCCTGGAGAGAATTATTGGGGAGAATTTCCCCAATATGGCAAAGGGGAACGAGCATCAAAATTCAGGAGGTTCAGAGAATGCCCCTCAAAATCAATAAGAATAGGCCCACACCCCCGTCACCTAATAGTAAAATTTACAAGTCTCAATGACAAAGAGAAAATCCTGAAAGCAGCCCGGGAAAAGAAGTCTGTAACATACAATGGTAAAAATATTAGATTGGCAGCTGACTTATCCACAGAGACCTGGCAGGCCAGAAAGAGCTGGCATGATATTTTCAGAGCCCTAAACGAGAAAAAAATGCAGCCAAGAAAACTATATCCAGCTAGGCTATCATTGAAAATAGAAGGAGAGATTAAAAGCTTCCAGGACAAACAACAACTGAAAGAATTTGCAAATACCAAACCAGCTCTACAGGAAATATTGAAAGGGGTCCTCTAAGCAAAGAGAGAGCCTACAAGTGGTAGATCAGAAAGGAACAGAGACCATATACAGTAACAGTCACCTTACAGGCAATACAATGGCACTAAATTCATATCTCTCAATAGTTACCCTGAATGTGAATGGGCTAAATGCCCCTGTCAAAAGACACAGGGTATCAGAATGGATAAAAAAAAACAAAACCCATCTATATGTTGCCTCCAAGAAACACATTTTAAGCCCGAAGACACCTCCAGATTTAAAGTGAGGGGGTGGAAAAAGAATTTACCATGCTAATGGACATCAGAAGAAAGCAGGAGTGGCAATCCTTATATCAGATCAATTAGATTTTAAGCCAAAAGACTATAATAAGAGATGAGGAAGGACGCTATATCATACTCAAAGGGTCTGTCCAACAAGAAGAATTAACAATTTTAAATATCTATGCCCCCAATGTGGGAGCAGCCAACTATATAAACCAATTAATAACAAAATCAAAGAAACACATCAACAATAATACAATAATAGTAGGGGACTTTAACACTCCCCTCACTGAAATGGACAGGTCATCCAAGCAGAAGATCAGCAAGGAAATAAAGGCCTTAAAACGACACACTGGACCAGATGGACATCACTGATATATTCAGAATATTTCACCCCAAAGCAACAGAATACACATTCTTCTCTAGTGCACATGGAACATTCTCCAGAATAGATCACATCCTCGGTCCTAAATCAGGACTCAACCGGTATCAAAAGATTGGGATCATTCCCTGCATATTTTCAGACCACAATGCTCTAAAGCTAGAACTCAACCACAAAAGGAAGTTTGGAAAGAACCCAAATACATGGAGACTAAACAGTATCCTTCTAAAGAATGAATGGGTCAACCGGGAAATTAAAGAAGAATTGAAAAAAATCATGGAAACAAATGATAATGAAAATACAACGGTTCAAAATCTGTGGGACACAACAAAGGCAGTCCTGAGAGGAAAATATATAGCGCTACAAGCCTTTCTCAAGAAACAAGAAAGGTCTCAGGTACACAACCTAACCCTACACCTAAAGGAGCTGGAGAAAGAACAAGAAAGAAACCCTAAGCCCAGCAGGAGAAGAGAAATCATAAAGATCAGAGCAGAAATCAATGAAATAGAAACCAAAAAAACCAATAGAACAAATCAACGAAACTAGGAGCTGGTTCTTTGAAAGAATTAATAAAAATTGATAAACCCCTGGCCCGACTTATCAAAAAGAAAAGAGAAAGGACCCAAATAAATAAAATCATGAATGAAAGAGGAGAGATCACAACTAACACCAAAGAAATACAAACTATTATAAGAACATACTATGAGCAACTCTACGGCAATAAATTTGACAATCTGGAAGAAATGGATGCATTCCTAGAAACATATAAACTACCACAACTGAGCCAGGAAGAAATAGAAAGCCTGAACAGACCCATAACCAGTAAGGAGATTGAAACAGTCATTAAAAATCTCCAAACAAACAAAAGCCCAGGGCCAGACGGCTTCCCTGGGGAATTCTACCAAACATTTAAAGAAGAACTAATTCCTATTCTCCTGAAACTGTTCCAAAAAAATAGAAATGGAAGGAAAACTACCAAACTCATTTTATGAGGCCAGCATCACCTTGATCCCAAAACCAGACAAGGATCCCACCAAAAAAGAGAGCTATAGACCGATATCCTTGATGAACACAGATGCGAAAATACTCAACAAAATACTAGCCAATAGGATTCAACAGTACATTAAAAGGATTATTCACCACGACCAAGTGGGATTTATTCCAGGGCTGCAAGGTTGGTTCAACATCCGCAAATCAGTCAATGTGATACAACACATCAATAAAAGAAAGAACAAGAACCATATGATACTCTCAATAGATGCTGAAAAAAGCATTTGACAAAGTACAACATCCCTTCCTGATCAAAACTCTTCAAAGTGTAGGGATAGAGGGCACATACCTCAATATCATCAAAGCCATCTATGAAAAACCCAACACAAATATCATTCTCAATGGAGAAAAACTGAAAGCTTTTCCGCTAAGGTCAGGAACACGGCAGGGATGTCCATTATCACCACTGCTATTCAACATCGTACTAGAGGTCCTAGCCTCAGCAATCAGACAACAAAAGGAAATTAAAGGCATCCAAATCGGCAAAGAAGAAGTCGAATTATCACTCTTCGCAGATGATATGATACTATATGTGGAAAACCCAAAAGACTCCACTCCAAAACTGCTAGAACTTATACAGGAATTCAGTAAAGTGTCAGGATATAAAATCAATGCACAGAAATCAGTTGCATTTCTCTACACCAACAGCAAGACAGAAGAAAGAGATATTAAGGAGTCAATCCCATTTACAATTGCATCCAAAACCATAAGATACCTAGGAATAAACCTAACCAAAGAGACACAGAATCTATACTCAGAAAACTATAAAGTACTCATGAAAGAAATTGAGGAAGACACAAAGAAATGGAAAAATGTTCCATGCTCCTGATTGGAAGAATAAATATTGTGAAAATGTCTATGCTACCTAAAGCAATCTACACATTTAATGCAATTCCTATCAAAGTACCATCCATCTTTTTCAAAGAAATGGAACAAAAAATGCTAAAATTTATATGGAACCAGAAAAGACCTCGAATAGCCAAAGGGATATTGAAAAAGAAAGCCAACGTTGGTGGCATCACAATTCCGGACTTCAGGCTCTATTACAAAGCTGTCATCATCAAGACAGCATGGTACTGGCACAAAAACAGACACATAGATCAATGGAACAGAATAGAGAGCCCAGAAATAGACGCTCAAATCTATGGTCAACTAATCTTCGACAAAGCAGGAAAGAATGTCCAATGGAAAAAAAAAAAACACAGCCTTTTCAATAAATGGTGCTGGGAAAATTGGACAGCCACATGCAGAAAAAATGAAATTGGACCATTCCCTTACACCACACACAAAAAATAGACTCAAAATGGATGAAGGACCTCAATGTACGAAAGGAATCCATCAAAATCCTTGAGCAGAACACGGGCAGCAACCTCTTCGACCTCTGCCGCAGCAAACATCTTCCTAGGAACAACGCAAAAGGCAAGGGAAGCAAGGGAAAAAAATGAACTACTGGGATTTCATCAAGATCAAAAGCTTTTGCACAGCAAAGGAAACAGTTAACAAAATCAAAAGACAACTGACAGAATGGGAGAAGATATTTGCAAAACGACATATCAGATAAAGGACTAGTGTCCAGAATCTATAAAGAACTTAGCAAACTCAACACCCAAAGAACAAATAATCCAATCAAGAAATGGGCAGAGGACATGAACAGACATTTCTGCAAAGAAGACATCCAGATGGCGAACAGACACATGAAAAAGTGCTCCATATCACTCGGCATCAGGGAAATACAAATCAAAACCACAATGAGATATCACCTCACACCAGTCAGAATGGCTAAAATCAACAAGTCAGGAAATGACAGATGCTGGCGAGGATGCGGAGAAAGGGGAACCCTCCTACACTGTTGGTGGGAATGCAAGCTGGTGCAGCCACTCTGGAAAACAGCATGGAGGTTCCTCAAAATGTTGAAAATAGAACTGCCCTATGACCCAGCAATTGCACTATTGGGTATTTACCCTAAAGATACAAATGTAGTGATCCAAAGGGGCACATGCACCCGAATGTTTATAGCAGCAATGTCCACAATAGCCAAACTATGGAAAGAACCTAGATGTCCATCAACAGATGAATGGATCAAGAAGATGTGGTATATATACACAATGGAATACTATGCAGCCATCAAAGAAATGAAATCTTGCCATTTGCAACAACGTGGATGGAACTAGAGCGTATCATGCTTAGCGAAATAAGACAAGCAGAGAAAGTCAACTATCATATGATCTCCCTGATATGAGGAAGTGGTGATCCAACATGGAGGCTTAAGTGGGTAGAAGAAGAATAAATGAAACAAGATGGGATTGGGAGGGAGAAAAACCATAAGTGACTCTTAATCTCACAAAACAAACTGAGGGTTGCTGGGGGGAGGGGATTTGGGAGAAGGGGGTGGGATTATGGACATTGGGGAGGGTATGTGATTTGGTGAGTGCTGTGAAGTGTGTAAACCTGGTGATTCACAGACCTGTACCCCTGGGGATAAAAATATATGTTTATCAAAATAAAAAATTAAAAAAAAAAAAGAATGCTGCATTGTAGTTCTGCATTGCCAAACTGGAGGGCTTGTGGGCCAGTAGTCTGAGGACGGAAGTCTGAGAAACCAAGCTAGGCTGAGTTTTCTGGGTGAGGATATGGCAGGCACAATCTACAGACCTGAATCGAGATCTCGTGCATGTGAAGTCAGGGCGAGGAACATTCGATCGCTCAGGTTGGACATTCGGTCCCTGATGGCCCCTTCTTGAAGGGGGGGTGGATCTCGAGGCATTGGGGGTTTTCCCACGATGGGAGTTGTGAGAAGCTCCCAACTGCAAAGATTCTTCTACAGGACAATTGAGACCTGTTGGTTGGCTCCAGGACAACGATTCCGAGCAGGGTTCTAAGGATGGATGGCTGGGTAGTCCACCTCACATTCCAATTGTCTCCAAGCAACAAGACATGATAGATCTGCTGGATCTGGGGGAGCAACCGTGGAGGCTGAGTTGAAATGGACTATACCGTGGATGTGCCTGATATGATTTTGTGTCTATGGAGACCTTGGAATGAAGCGGTGGCACTGGGGCCCTGAAGGTTTCTCCTAAAGAGAGGCTTTCACACAGCTCCATCGTACAAGTTTCCCATGTGTAGATGAGATTTGTTCTGATGGGTGAGTCAAGAAACAGCCATATGCTGTTATTGAAAGCCAGGCCTCTGAGGAGAGATGCCTGGAAACCAAAGCAATGGATCTGATAGGTGCCTAGGGGCCTGTACGTACCTTTTTACCTCTGGGGTCATCAGTCTACGGGTCTGAGTGCCCGAAGGTGCTCAGATGTGGCCAGATTGCCCCTGTTTGTCCAGGGAAGCCACAAGTATTGGGATGGCCTCAGGGACTTTGGAGGTTTATCCCCTAGTACGGTTGTGGCCATTGGAATGGGCACATACAATTCCCTTTGAGAGGGCAAGCACAGTCGTCAGGTTTGGCTCCAGGGGCCTGAGCCTGTAGGGTGTGTATGGCAGGGCTGTTTGGACAGTTGTCTGAAAACACAAACTCGTCTTATGTTTTGGGTCATAGGTATGGCAGCACTGATCTACAGACCATGAGGAGAACTCTTCGGGATATGAAAAAAGGGCGAATGTGAGGCTCTTGCTCAAGTTTTTGTCTCTGGATATCGTGTCACTCATGATCGTGAAATATTCGAGTGACTTAATGTTAAATGGACGAATCTTACTCTCTGTGGGTTTGGCCCCATCCAAAGAGTTTGGGGTCATTCTGTGGGATGGAAGAAGTCCGTTGGTCTGTTGTTGTTGATTTGTTTGTTTTGTTTTTCAACCTCAGGTGTCCCACCAAATGAGGGATTCCAGAGTCGAGCCCTGGGGAGGGGCGACTGGACAACTAGAAATCTGGTAAAAAATAGGGGCCTAGGGACATGTCAAGCCCATTATGACATTTAATGGTCCAGCCACTGTGAGGACGTACTAGAGGACAGGGCTCACACTGAGGGTCACAATGCGTGCTTATGCCCTCGTCGCGCTCAAGAATGGGCGGGGCCTCAGGGTGAATGCTGGTGTCTCCTACACTGAACGTTGGACAACATGACAACCACAAGGTTTCTTGCCATGGGTAAGGAAGAGTTCTGATTTCTGCATCACAGTCACCCATTGGCAGTGAATGGAGATAAGGTCTAGGTTCTGAAGCCTGAAAACTGAGGTAGGGAAGAGATGATGACCTAAGGCCATGGCGGGTCAGCTGTCTGGGTGTTGGTCACGAGGTCCGGACTCAGGTTGTCAGACAGTGCATTAGTGCACACGTTAGACTATATATTTTGGGTGCCTTAGAGTGCCGTGTAGGTTCTTATCTGAAGAACTCTTCAGGATGTGAAGAATGAGCGAGTCTGAGGCGCGTGCTCAGGCTTTTGTCTCTGGATTTTGTATCAGCGATGGCCGTGGAATGTTGGGGTGGCCTCATGGGCCATGGACGAATCTTGCTCTCTGTGGATTTGGCCCGATCCCAATTGTTTTTCGTCAATCTGTGGGATGGGAGGACTCCTTTCAGGTTTCTTGCCTCAGGTGTCCCACCAAAAGAGGAATTCCAAAGCAGAGCCCTGGGGAAGAGTGAAGGGACAACCCGAACTACGGTTAAAAATTGGGGCCTAGGGGCATGGCAAGCCCAATATGCTGTCTCTCCATCCAGCCAATGAGAGGCCTTACCTGAGGACTGGGTTCATGCTGAGGGTCACAATGTGTGTTTGTGACCAATGTGGCCCGCAAGCATGGGCGGGGCCTCATGGGTCACTCTGGTTTCAACTACCCTGAACCTTGGAAAACATGCCATCCACAAGGTTTCTTGCCATGGGGAAAGAGTTCTGATGTCGTCATCATTTTCAAACCCGGGCCGTGATTGGAGATAAGGTCTAGGTTCTGAAGCCTGAAAACCGAGGTTGAGAAGAGATGACGAACTAAGGCCAGGACGGGTCCGATGTGTTCAGTGTGCGGCCAGCTGTCTAGGTGGGGCCAGGAGGTCCAGGCTCAGGCTGTGTCAGAAAGGGCATTAGTGCCCAGGTCAGCCTATATATTTGGGGTACAGCCGGATAGCGTGCAGGTTGATCCTCATTTGGGGTTTCTGTGTGCCCCAGAGGGCAATGTTTTTCTTCTGGAGGGCAGGCAGAGTGCTGCATTGTAGTTCTTCATTGCCAAACTGGAGGGGTTGTGGGCCAGTAGTCTGAGGATGGAAGTCTGAGAACCCAAGCTAGGCCTAGGTTTCTGGGAGAGGATATAGCAGGCACAATCTACAGACCTGAATCGAGAATTCGTTCATCTGAAGTCACGGAGAGGATCAGACGATCACTCGGGTTGGACATTCTGTCCCTGATGGCCCATTTTTGAAGGGGGGAGTGGATCACGAAGCCATGGGGGTTTTCCCACGATGGGAGTTGTGAGAAGCTCCCAACTGCAAAGATTTTTCTGCAGGAAAATTGAGACCTGTTGGTTGGCTACAGATCAATGATTCTGCGCAGGGTTCTAAGGATGGATGGCGGGGTAGGCCACCTCGCATTCCAATTGTCTCCTAGCAACAAGACAAGTTAGATCTGCTGGATCTCGCGGAGCAACCGAATATGCTGAGTTGAATTGGACTCTCCTGTGCATGTGTCCTAGTATGATTTTGTGTCTATGAAGACCTTGGAATGAAGCGTTAGCACGGGGGCCATGAAGGGTTCTCCTAAAAAGAGGCTTTGACACAACTCCCACGTGCAAGTTTCCCATGTGTAGATGAGATTTGTTCTGGTGGGTGAGTCAAGAAACAGCCATATGCTGGTACTGAAATCCAGGCCTCTGAGGAAGATGCCTGGAAACCAAAGCAATGGATCCGATTAGCCCTAGGGGCCTGTTCATTCCTTTTTACCTCTGGGGATATCAGTCTACGAGTCTGAGTGCAGGTAGGTTCTCAGATGGGCTCAGATTGCTCCTGTTTGTCCTGGGAAGCCACCACTATTGGGATGGCCTCAGGGAATTTGGAGGTTTATTCTATTAGTAGGGTTGTGGCCATTGGAATGGGCACACAGAATTCCCTTGGAGAGGGCAAGTACAGTCCTCAGGTTGGCTCCAGGGGCCTGAGCCTGTAGGGTGTGTAGGCCTGGGCTGTTTGGACAGTTGTTTGAAAACACAAACTCGGCTTATGTTTCGGGTCATAGGTATGGCAGGACTGATCTACAGACCATGAGGAGAACTCTTCGCGGTATGAAAAAAAGGGCGAGTGTGAGGCTCTTGCTCATGTTTTTATCTCTGGATATCGTGCCGTTCATGGTCATGAAATATCCGGGTGACTTCATGGGAAATGGACGAGTCTTCCTGTCTGGGGGTTTGGCCCCGTCCAAAGAGTTTGGGGTCATTCTGTGGGATGGAAGAAGTCCGTTTTTGTTTGTTGTTGTTTTGTATTGTTTTTCAAACCCCACCAAATGAGGGATTCCAGAGTAGAACCCTGGGGAGGTGAGATTGGATAACCAGAAATCTGGTTATATTTGGGGCCTAGGGTCATGTCAAGCCATTATGGCATCTAATGGTCTAGCCACTAAGAGGACGTACTAGGGGACAGGACTCACGCTGAGGTTCACAATACGTGTTTGTGCCCTCGTCGCACACAAGAATGGGCGGGGCCTCAGGGTGAATGCTGCCTTCTCCTACACTGAACGTTGGACAACATGCCAACCACAAGGTTTCTTGCCATGGGTAAGGAAGAGTTCTGATTTCTGCATCACACTCACCCCTGGGCAGTGATTGGAGATAAGGTCTAGGTTCTGAAGCCTGAAAACTAAGGTAGGGAAGAGATGATGACCTAAGGCCATGGCGGGTCTGATATGCTCAGTGTGCGGTCAGCTGTCTGGGTGTTGGTCACAAGGTCCAGGCTCAGGTTGTCAGACAGTGCATTAGTGCCCAGGTTGGACTACATATTTTGGGTGCATTCGAGTGCCGTGTATGTTCTTATCTGAAGAACTCTTCAGGATATGAAGAATGAGCGAGTCTGAGGCGCGTGCTCAGGCTTTTGTCTCTGGATTTTGTATCAGCGATGGCCGTGGAATGTTGGGGAGGTCTCAAGGGCCATGGACGAATCTTGCTCTCTGTGGATTTGGTCCTATCCCAATTGTTTTTTGTCAATCTGTGGGATGGGAGGACTCCTTTCAGGTTTGTTACCTCAGGTGTCCCAACGAAAGAGGAATTCCAAAGCAGAGCCCTGGGGAAGAGTGAAGGGACAACCCGAACTATGGTTAAAAATTGGGGCCAAGAGGGCGCCTGGGTGGCTCAGTGGGTTAAGCCGCTGCCTTCGGCTCAGGTCATGATCTCAGGGTCCTGGGATCGAGTCCCGCATCGGGCTCTCTGCTCAGCAGGGAGCCTGCTTCCCTCTCTCTCTCTCTCTGCCTGCCTCTCCATCTACTTGTGATTTCGCTCTGTCAAATAAATAAATAAAATCTTTAAAAAAAAAATTGAGGCCTAGGGGTAAGGCAAGCAGAATATGCTGTCTCTCCATCCAGGCACTGCGAGGCCTTACCTGAGGACTGGCTCAGGCGGAGGGACACAATGTGAGTTTGTGACCAATGTGGCCCGCAAGCATGGGCGGGGCCTCATGGGCCACACTGGTTTCCACTACACTGAACCTTGGACGACATGCCATCCACAAGTTTTCTGCCATGGGGAAAGAGTTCTGATGTCTGCATCATTTTCAACCCGGGCCGTGATTGGAGATAATTTCTAGGTTCTGAAGCCTGAAAACCGAGGTTGAGAAGAGATGACGAACTAAGACCATGATGGGTCCGATGTGCTCAGTGTGCGGCCAGCTGTCTGGGTGGGGCCATGAGGTCCAAGCTCAGGCTGTGTCAGAAAGGGCATTAGTGCCAATGTCAGCCTATATATTTGGGGTACAGCCGAATGGCGTGCAGGTTGATCCACATTTGGGGTTTCTGGGTGCCCCAGAAGGCAATGTTTTTTTCTGGAGGGCAGGCAGAGTGATGCATTATTAGTTCTGGATTGCCAAACTGGAGGGCTTGTGGGCCAGTAGTCTGAGGATGGAAGTCTGAGAACCCAAGCTAGGCCTAGGTTTCTGGGTGAGGATATGGCAGGCACAATCTACAGACCTGAATCGAGATCTCGTGCATCTGAAGTCAGGGCGAGGATCAGACGATCGCTCAGGTTGGACATTCTGTCCCTGATGACCCCTTCTTGAAGGGGGGCGTGGATCACGATGCCATGCTGGTTTTCCCACGATGGGAGTTGTGAGAAGCTCCCAACTGCAAAGATTCTTCTGCAGGACAATTGAGACCTGTTGGTTGGCTCCAGGACAACGATTCCGAGCAGGGTTCTAAGGATGGATGGCTGGGTAGCCCACCTCGCATTCTAATGGTCTCCAAGCAACAAGACAGGTCAGATCTGCTGGATCTGGGGGAGCATCCGAGGAGGATGAGTTGAGATGGACTCTCCCGTGGATGTGTCCTAATATGATTTTGTATCTATGGACACCTTGGAATGAAGCGGTGGCACTGAGGCCCTGAAGGGTTCTCCGAAAGAGAGGCTTTCACACAGCTCCATCGTGCAAGTTTCCCGTGTGTAGATGAGATTTGTTCTGTTGGGTGAGTCAAGAAATAGCCATATGCTGTTATTGAAATCCAGGCCTCTGAGGAGAGATGCCTGGAAACCAAAGAAATGGATCCGATAGGTGCCTAGGGGCCTATTTGTTCCTTTTTACTTCTGGGGACATTAGTCTACGGGTCTGAGTGCCGGTAGGTGCTCAGATGGGCCCAGATTGCCCCTGTTTGTCCTAGGAAGTCACAACTATTGGGATGGCCTCAGGAGTTTTGGAGGTTTATCCTCTTAGTAGGGTTGTGGCCATTGGAATGGGCACATACGATTCCCATGGAGAGGGCAAAACAAATTCGTCAGGTTTGGCTCCAGGGGCCTGAACCTGTAGGGTGTGTAGGCCAGGGCTGTTTGGACAGTTGTCTGAAAACACAAACTCGGCTTATGTTTCGGGTCTTTGGTATGGCAGGACTGATCTACAGACCATGAGGAGAACTCTTCGGGATATGAATAAAGGACGAGTGTGAGGCTCTTGCTTAAGGTTTTGTCTCTGGATATCGTGTCAGTCATGGTCGTGAAATTTCCGGGTGACTTCATGGGACATGGATGAGTCTTACTCTCTGGGGTTTTGCCCCGTCCAAAGTGTTTGGGGTCATTCTGTGGGATGGAAGAAGTCCGTTGTTCTGTTGTTGATGATTTGTTTTGTTTTGTTTTTCAACCTCAGGTGTCCCACCAAATGAGGCATTCCAGAGTAGAGCCCTGGGGAGGGGCGACTGGATAATCAGAAATCTGGTTAAAATTGGGGCCTAGGGACATGTAAACCCATTATGACATCTAATGGTACAGCCACTGAGAGGACGTACTAGAGGACAGGATCACGCAGAGGGTCACAATGCGTGTTTTTGCCCTCGTCGCACTCAAGAATGGGCGGGGCCTCAGGGTGAATGCTGGTTTCTCCTACACTGAACGTTGGACAACATGCCAAGCACAAGGTTTCTTTCCATGGGTAAGGAAGAGTTCTGATTTCTGCATCACAGTCACCCCTGTGCAGGGATTGGAGATAAGTTCAGGGTTCTGAAACCTGAAAACTGAGGTAGGGAAGAGATGATGACCTAAGGCCATGGCGGGTCTGATGTGCTCAGTGTGCGGTCAGCTGTCTGGGTGTTGGTCACGAGGTCCGGCCTCAGGTTGTCAGACAGATCACTAGTGCCCAGGTTAGACTATATATTTTGGGTGCATTCGAGTGCCGTGTAGGTTCTTATCTGAAGAACTCTTCAGGATATGAAGAATGAGCGAGTGAGGCGCGTGCTCAGGCTTTTGTCTCTGGATTTTGTATCAGCGATGGCCGTGGAATGTTGGGGAGGCCTCATGGGCCATGGACGAATCTTGCTCTCTGTGGATTTGGCCCGATCCCAATTGTTTTATGTCAATCTGTGAGTTGGGAGGACTCCTTTCAGGTTTGTTAACTCAGGTGTCCCACCAAAAGAGGAATTCCAATGCAGAGCCCTGGGGAAGATTGAAGGGACAACCCGAAATATGGTTTAAAAATTTGGGCCTAGGGGCATGGCAAGCTCAATATGCTGTCTCTCCATCTGGCCACTGAGAGGCCTTACCTGAGGACTGGGCTCAGTCTGAGGGTCACAATGTGTGTTTGTGACTAATGTGGCCCGCAAGCATGGGTGGGGCTTCATGGGCCACACTGGTTTCAACTACACTGAACATTGGAAAACATGCCAACCAAAAGGTTTCTTGCCATTGGGAAGATGATCCTCATTTGGGGTTTCTGGGTAAGCCCAGTGGGCAATGTTTTACTTCTGGAGGGCAGGCAGAGTGCTGCATTGTAGTCTGGATTGCCAACCTGGAGGGCTTGTGGGCCAGTAGTCTGAGGATGGAAGTCTGAGAACCCAAGCTAGGCCTAGGATTCTGGTTGAGGATATGGCAGGCACAATTTACAGACCTGAATCGATGTCTCCTGCATCTGAAGTCAGGGCGAGGATCAGACGATCGCTCAGGTTGGACATTCTGTCCCTGCTGGCCCCTTCTTGAAGGGGGGGTGGATCATGAGGCCATGGGTGTTTTCCCACGATGGGAGTTGTGAGAAGCTCCCAACTGCAAAGATTCTTCTGCAGGACAATTGAGACCTGTTGGTTGGCTCCAGGACAACGATTCCGAGCAGGGTTCTAAGGATGGATGGCTGGGTAGCCCACCTCGCATTCCAATTGTCTCCAATCAACAAAACAGTTTGATCCGCTGGATCTGGGGGAGCAACCGAGGAGGCTGAGTTGAAATGGACTCTCCCGTGGATGTGTCCTAATATGATTTTGTGTCTATGGAGACCTTGGAATGAAGCGTTGGCACTGGGGCCCTGAAGGGTTCTCCTAAAGAGAGGCTTTCACACAGCTCCATCGTGCAAGTTTCCCATGTGTAGATGAGATTTGTTTCGATGGGTGAGTCAAGAAACAGCCATATGCTGTTATTGAAATCCAGGCCTCTGTGGAGAGATGCCTGGAAAACAAATCAATGGATCCGATAGGTGCAGAGGAGCCTGTTCCTTCCTTTTTACCTCTGGGGACATCAGTCTACGGGTCTGAGTGCCGGTATGTGCTCAGATGGGCACAAATTGCCCCTGTTTGTCCTGGGAAGCCACAAATATTGGGATGGCCTCAGGGACTTTGGAGGTTTATCCTCTTCGTAGGGTTGTGGCCATTGGAATGGGCACATACAATTCCCTTGGAGAGGGCAAGCACAGTCGCCAGGTTTGGCTCCAGGGCCCTGAGCCTGTAGGGTGTTTAGGCCACGGCTGTTTGGACAGTTGTCTGGAAACACAAACTAGGCTTATGTTTCCGGTCATAGGTATGGCAGGACGGATCTACAGACGATGAGAGGAACTCCTCGGGATATAAAAAATGGCCAGTGTGAGGCTTTTGCTCATGTTTTTCTCTCTGGACATCGTGTCACTCATGGTCTTGAAATTTCCGGGTGACTTCATGGGAAAAGGACGAGTCTTACTCTCTGGGGGTTTGGCTTCGTCCAAAGAGTTTGGGGTCATTCTATGGGATTGAAGAAATCCGTTGTTCTGTTTTGTTTTTTTTTTTCAACCTCAGATGTCCCACCGATGAGGGATTCCAGAGTAGAGCCCTGGGGAGGGGCGACTGGACAACCAGAAATCTGGTTAAAAATTGGGGCCTAGGGACATGTCAAGCCCATTATGACATCAAATGGTCCAGCCACTGAGAGGACGTACTAGACGTCAGGACTCACGCTGAGGGTCACAATGCGTGTTTATGCCCTCGTCGCACACAAGAATGGGCGGGGCCTCAGGGTGAATGCTGGTTTCTCCTACACTGAACGTTGGACAACATGCCAACCACAAGGTTTCTTGCCATGGGTAAGGAAGAGTTCTGATTTCTTCATCACAGTCACCCCTGGGCAGTGATTGGAGATAAGGTCTAGTTTCTGAAGCCTGAAAACCGAAGTTGAGAAGAGATGACGACCTAAGGCCATGGCGGATCCGATGTGCTCAGTGTGCTGCCAGCTGTCTGGGTGGGACCAGGAAGTCCAGGCTCAGCCTTGTCAGAATGGGCATTAGTGCCCAAGTCAGCCTATATATTTGGGGTGCAGCAGGTTGATCCTCATTGGGGGTTTCTGGGTAGCCCCAGAGGGCAATGTTTTTCTTCTGGACGGTAGGCAGAGTGCTGCATTGCATTTCTATATTGCCAAACTGGAGGGCTTCTGGGCCAGTAGTCTGAGGACGGAAGTCTGAGAACCCAAGCTAGGCCTAGGTTTCTGGGTGAGGATATGGCAGGCAAAATCTACAGACCTGTATCGAGATCTCGTGCATCTGAAGTCAGGGCGAGGATCAGACGATCACTCAGGTTGGACATTCTGTGCCTGATGGCCTCTTCTTGAAGGGGGGGTGGATCACGAGGCCATGGGCGTTTTCCCACGATGGGAGTTGTGAGAAGCTCCCAGCTGCAAAGATTCTTCTGTAGGACAATTGTGACCTGTTGGTTGGCTCCAGGACAATGATTCCGAGCAGGGTTCTAAGGATCGATGGCTGGGTAGCCCACCTCGCATTCCAATTGTCTCCAAGCAACAAGACAGGTTAGATCTGCTGGATCTGGGGGAGCAACCGAGGAGGCTGAGTTGAAATGGACTCTCCCGTGGATGTGTCCTAATATGATTTTGTGTCTATGGAGACCTTGGAATGAAGCGGTGGCACTGGGGCCCTGAAGGGTTCTCCTAAAGAGAGGCTTTCACACAGCTCCATCGTGCAAGTTCCCCATGTGTAGAGGAGATTTGTTCTGATGGGTGAGTCAAGAAACAGCCATATGCTGGTACTGAAATCCAGGCCTCTGAGGAGAGATGCCTGGAAACCAAAGCAATGGATCCGATAGGTGCCTAGGGGCCTGTTCGTTCCTTTTTACCTCTGGGGACATCAGTCTACGGGTCTGAGTGCAGGTATGTGCTCAGATGGGCCCAGATTGCCCCTGTTTGTCCTGGGAAGCCACAAATATTGGGATGGCCTCAGGGACTTTGGAGGTTTATCCTCTTAGTAGGGTTGTGGTCATTGGAATGGGCACATACAATTCCCTTGGAGAGGGCAAGTACAGTCGTCAGGTTTGGTTAAAGGGGCCTGAGCCTGTAGTATGTGTAGGCCACGGCTGTTTGGAATGTTGTTGAAAACACAAACTCGGCGGCTTATGTTTCGGGTCATAGGTATGGCAGGACTGATCTACAGACCATGAGGAGAACTCGTCGGGATATGAAAAAAGGGCGAGTGTGAGGCTCTTGCTCAAGTTTTTGTCTCTGGATATCGTGTCAGTCATGGTCGTGAAATTTCCGGGTGACTTCATGGGAACTGGACGAGTCTTACTCTCTGAGGGTTTGGCCCCGTCCAAAGAGTTTGGGGTCATTCTGTGGGATGGAAGAAGTCCGTTGCTCTGTTGTTGTTGATTTGTTATCTTTTGATTTTCAAACTCAGGTGTCAAACCAAATGAGGGATTCCAGAGTAGAGCCCTGGGGAGGGGCGACGGGATAACCAGAAATCTGCTTAAAATTTGGGGCCTTGGGACATGTCAAGCCCATTATGACATCTAATGATCCAGCCACTAAGAGGACGTAATAGAGGAGAGGACTCACGCTGAGGGTCACAATGCGTGTTTATGCCCTCGTCGCACACAAGAATGGGCGGGGGCCCTCAGGGTGAATGCTGCTTTCTCCTACACTGAACGTTGGACAACATGCCAACCACAAGGTTTCTTGCCATGGGTAAGGAAGAGTTCTGATTTCTGCATCACAGTCACCCCTGGGCAGTGACTGGAAATACGGTCTAGATTCTGAAGCCTGAAAACTGAGGTAGGGAAGAGATGATGACCTAAGGCCATGGCGGGTCTGATGTGCTCAGTGTGCGGTCAGCTGTCTGGGTGTTGGTCACGAGGTCCGGGCTCAGGTTGTCAGACAGTGCATTAGTGCCCAGGTTAGACTATATATTTTGGGTGAATTCGAGTGTCGTGTACGTTCTTATCTGAAGAACTCTTCAGGATATGAAGAATGATCGAGTCTGAGGCGCGTGATCAGGCTTTTGTCTCTGGATTTTGTATCAGCTATGGCCGTGGAATGTTTGGGAGGCCTCATGGGCCATGTACGAATCTTGCTCTCTGTGGATTTGGCCCGATCCCAATTGTTTTTCGTCAATCTGTGGGATGGGAGGACTCCTTTCATGTTGTTACCTCAGGTGTCCCACCAAAAGAGGAATTCCTAAGCAGAGCCCTGGGGAAGAGTGAAGGGACAACCCGAACTATGGTTAAAAATCGGGGCCTAAGGGCATGGCAAGCCCAATATGCTGTCTCTCCATCCAGCCACTGAGAGGCCCTACGTGAGGACTGGGCTCAGGCTGAGGGTCACAATGTGTGTTTGTGACCAAGGTGGCCCGCAAGCATGGGCGTTGCCTCATGTGCCACACTGATTTCAACTACAGAGAAACTTGGACAACATGCCAACCACAAGGTTTCTTGCAATGGGGAAAGAGTTCGGATTTCTGCATCATTTTCAAACCCGGGCCATGATTGGAGATAAGGTCTAGGTTCTGAAGCCTGAAAACCGAGGTTGAGAAGAGATGACGACCTAAGGCCATGAAGGGTCCGATGTGCTCAGTGTGCGACCAGCTGTCTGGGTGGGGCCAGGAGGACCAGGCTCAGCTGTGTCAGAAAGGGCATTAGTGCCCAAGTCAGCCTATATATTTGGGGTACAGCCGAATTCCGTACAGGTTGATCGTCATTGGGTGTGTCTGGGTAAGCCCAGTGGTCAATGTTTTAATTCTGGAGGGTAGACAGAGTGCTGCATTGTAGTCTGGATTGCCAAACTGGACGGCTTGTGGGCCAGTAGTCTGAGGATGGAAGTCTGAGAACCCAAGCTAGGCCTAGGATTCTGGTTGAGGATATGGCAGGCACAATCTACAGACCTGGATCGATGTCTCGTGCATCTGAAATCAGGGCGAGGATCAGACGATCGCTCAGGTTGGACATTCTGTACCTGATGGCCCCTTCTTGAAGGGGGAGGTGGATCATGAGGCCATGGGGGTTTTCCCACGATGGGAGTTGTGAGAAGCTTCCAACTGCAAAGATTCTTCTGCAGGACATTTGAGACCTGTTGGTTGGCTCCAGTACAACGATTCCGAGCAGGGTTCTAAGGATGGATGGCTGGGTAGCCCACCTCGCATTAAAATTGTCTCCAATCAACAAGACAGTTAGATCCGCTGGATCTGGGGGAGCAACCGAGGAGGCTGAGTTGAAATGGACTCTCCCGTGGATGTGTCCTAATATGATTTTGTGTCTATGGAGACCTTGGAATGAAGCGGTGGCACTGGGGCCCTGAAGGGTTCTCCTAAAGAGAGGCTTTCACACAGCTCCATCATGCAAGTTTCCCATGTGTAGATGAGATTTGTTTCGATGGGTGAGTCAAGAAACAGCCATATGCTGTTATTGAAATCCAGGCCTCTGTGGAGAGATGCCTGGAAAACAAATCAATGGATCCGATAGGTGCAGAGGAGCCTGTTCCTTCCTTTTTACCTCTGGAGACATCAGTCTACGGGTCTGAGTGCAGGTAGGTGCTCAGATGGGCCCAGATTGCCCCTGTTTGTACTGGGAAGCCACAAATATTGGGATGGCCTCAGGGACTTTGGAGGTTTATCCTCTTCGTATGGTTGTGGCCATTGGAATGGGCACATACAATTCCCTTGGAGAGGGCAAGCACAGTCGTCAGGTTTGGCTCCAGGGCCCTGAGCCTGTAGGGTGTTTTAGGCCACGGCTGTTTGGACAGTTGTCTGGAAACACAAACTAGGCTTATGTTTCCGGTCATAGGTATGGCAGGACGGATCTACAGACGGTGAGAGGAACTCCTCGGGATATAAAAAAATGGCAAGTGTGAGGCTCTTGCTCATGTTTTTTCTCTGTGGACTTCGTGTCACTCATGGTCTTGAAATTTCCGGGTGACTTCATGGGAAAAGGACGAGTCTTACTCTCTGGGGGTTTGGCCTCGTCCAAAGAGTTTGGGGTCATTCTGTGGGATTGAAGAAATCCGTTGTTCTGTTTTGTTTTTTTTTTTTTTTTCAACCTCAGGTGTCCCACCGATGAGGGATTCCAGAGTAGAGCCCTGGGGAGGGGCGACTGGACAACCAGAAATCTGGTTTAAAAATTGGGGCCTAGGGACATGTCAAGCCCATTATGACATCAAATGGTCCAGCCACTGAGAGGACGTACTAGACGTCAGGACTCACGCTGAGGGTCACAATGCGTGTTTATGCCCTCGTCGCACACAAGAATGGGCGGGGCCTCAGGGTGAATGCTGGTTTCTCCTACACTGAACGTTGGACAACATGCCAACCACAAGGTTTCTTGCGATGGGTAAGGAAGAGTTCTGATTTCTTCATCACAGTCACCCCTGGGCAGTGATTGGAGATAAGGTCTAGTTTCTGAAGCCTGAAAACCGAAGTTGAGAAGAGATGACGACCTAAGGCCATGGCGGATCCGATGTGCTCAGTGTGCGGCCAGCTGTCTGGGTGGGGACCAGGAAGTCAGGCTCAGCCTTGTCAGAATGGGCATTAGTGCCCAAGTCAGCCTATATATTTGGGGTGCAGCAGGTTGATCCTCATTGGGGGTTTCTGGGTAGGCCCAGAGGGCAATGTTTTTTTTTTTCTGGACGGTAGGCAGAGTGCTGCATTGCATTTCTATATTGCCAAACTGGAGGGCTTCTTGGCCAGTAGTCTGAGGACGGAAGTCTGAGAACCCAAGCTAGGCCTAGGTTTCTGGGTGAGTAAAATGATGCAGAAATCCGATCTCTTTCCCCATGGCAAGTAACCTTGTGGTTGGCATGTTGTCCAAGTTTCAGTGTAGATGAAAACCAGTGTGGCAGATGAGGCCCCGCCCATTCTTGCGGGCCACATTGGTCACAAACGCACATTGTGACCCCCAGCCTGAGCCCAGTCCTCAGGTAAGGCCTCTCAGTGGCTGGATGGAGGGACAGCATATTGGGCTCGCCATGCCCCTAGGCCCCAATTTTTAACCATAGTTCGGGTTGTCCCTTCACTCTTCCCCAGGTCTCTGCTTTGGAATTCCTCTTTTGGTGGGACACCTGGGGTAATAAACATGAAAGGCGTCCTCCCATCCCACAGATTGCTGGAAAACAATTGGGATCGGGCCAAATCCACAGAGAGCAAGATTCGTCCATGGCCCATGAGGCCTCCCCAACATTCCACGGCCATCGCTCAATCAAAATCCAGATATAAAAGCCTAAGCACTCACCTCAGACTCGATTATTCTTCATATCCTGAAGAGTTCTTCAGATGAGAACCTACACGGCACTCGAAAGCACCCAAAATATATAGTCTAACCTGGGCACTAATGCTCTCTCTGACAACCTGAGGCCGGACCTCGTGACCAACACCCAGACAGCTGACCACACACTGAACACATCAGAACTGCCATAGCCTTAGGTCATCATCTCTTCCCTACCTCAGTTTTCAGGCTTCAGAACCTAGACCTTATCTCCAATCACTGCCCAGGGGTGAATGTGATGCAGAAATCAGAACTCTTCCTTATCCATGTCAAGAAACCTTGTGGTTGGCATGATGTCAAACGTTCAGTGTAAGAGAAACCAGCCTTCACCCTGAGGCCCCGCCATTTTTGAGTGCGACGAGGGCATAAACACGCATTGTGACCCTCAGCATGAGTCCTGTCCACTAGTATGTCCACTCAAGGGCTGGCCCATTAGATGTCATAATGGGCTGGAGATGTTCCTAGGCCCCAATTTTTAAGCAGATTTCTGG
The DNA here is from genome assembly GCF_011764305.1 of Mustela putorius furo. Taxonomy (NCBI): domain Eukaryota; kingdom Metazoa; phylum Chordata; class Mammalia; order Carnivora; family Mustelidae; genus Mustela; species Mustela putorius. The sequence continues at coordinate 191,789 of NW_025421796.1, read as the reverse complement.
TTGTCCAGTCGCCCCTCCCCAGGGCTCTACTCTGGAATCCCTCATTTTGTGGGACACCTGAGGTTCAAAAACAAAACAAAACAAATCAACAACAACAGACCAAGGGATTTCTTCCTTCCCACAGAATGACCCCAAACTCTTTGGAAGGTGTCAAACCCCCAGAGAGTAAGACTCGTCCATTTCCCATGAAGTCACCCGGAAATTTCACGACCATGAGTGACACGATATCCAGAGACAAAAACTTGAGCAAGAGCCTCACACTCGCCCTTTTTTCATATCCCGAAGAGTTCTCCTCATGGTCTGTAGATCAGTCCTGCCATACCTATGACGCGAAACATAAGCCGAGTTTGTGTTTTCAGACAACTGTCCAAACTGCCCTGGCATACCCACCCTAAAGGCTCAGGCTCCAGGAGCCAAACCTGACGACTGTGCTTGCCCTCTCCAAGGGAATTGTATGTGCCCATTACAATGGCCACAACCCTACGAAGAGGATAAACCTCCAAAGTCCCTGAGGCCATCCCAATATTTGTGGCTTCCCAGGACAAACAGGGGCAATCTGGGCCCATGAGCACCTACCGGCACTCAGACCTGTAGACTGATGTCCCCAGAGGTAAAAAGGAACGAACAGGCCCCTCGGCACCTATCCGATCCATTGCTTTGGTTTCCAGGCATTTCTCCTCAGAGGACTGGATTTCAATAACAGCATATGGCTGTTTATTGTCTCATCCATCAGAACTAATCTCATCTACACATGGGAAACTTGCACGATGGAGCTGTGTGAAAGCCTTTCTTTAGGAGAACAATTCAGAGCCCCTGTGCCACCGCTTCATTCCAAGGTCTCCATAGACACAAAATCATATTAGGACACATCCACGGGAGAGTCCATTTCAACTCAGCCTCTTCAGTTGTTCCACGAGATCCAGCAGATCAAACCTCTCTTGTTGCCTGGAGACAATTGGAATGCGAGGTGGACTACGAAGCCATCCATCCTTAGAACCCTGCTCGGAATCGTTTCCTGAAGCTAACCAACAGGTCCTAATTTTCCTGCAGATGAAACTTTGCAGTTGGGAGCTTCTCACAACTCCCATCGTGGGAAAAAACACCAAGGCCTCGTGATCCACCCCCCCTTCAAGAAGGGGCCATCAGGGACCGAATGCCCCACGAGAGCGATCGTCTGATCCTCGGCCGGACATTAGATGCACGAGATCTCGAATCAGGTCTGTAGATTGTGCCTGCTATATCCTCACCCAGAAACCTAGGCCTAGCATGGGTTCTCAGACTTCCGTCCTCAGACTACTGGCCCACAAGCCCTCCAGTTTGGCAATCCAGAACTACAATGCAGCATTCTGCGTGACCTCCAGAAGAAAAACATAGCACTCTGGGGCTACCCAGAAACCACAAATGAGGATCAACCTGCATGCCTTTTGCCTGTACCCCAAATATACAGGCTGACCTGGGCACTAATGCCCTTTCTGACACAGCCTGAGACTGGAACTCCAGGCCCCACCCAGACAGCTGGCCGCACACAGAGCACATCGGACCCGTCATGGCCTTAGTTCGTCATCTCTTCCAAACCTCGGTTTCAGGCTTCAGAACCTAGACCTTATCTCCAATCACCGCCCGGGTTTGAAAATGATGCAGGAATCAGAACTCTTTCCCCATGACAAGAAATCTTGTGGTTGGCATGTTGTCCAAAGTTCAGTGTAGTTGAAAGCAGTGTGGCCCATGAGGCCCCGCCCATGCTTGCGGGCCACATTGGTCACAAACATACATTGTGATCCTCAGACTGAGCCCAGTACTCATGTAAGGCCTCTCAGTGGCTGGATGGAGAGAAAGCATGTTGGGCTTGCCATGCCCCTAGGCCGCAAGTTTTAAACATAGTTCGGTTTGTCCCTTCATTCTTCCACAGGGCTCTGCTTTGGAATTCCTCTTTTGGTGGGACACCTGAGGTAACAAACCTGAAAGGAGTCCTCCCATCCCACAGAATGACGAAAAACAATTGGGATCGGACCAAGTCCACAGAGAGCAAGATTCGTCCATGGCCCGTGAGGCCTCCACAACATTCCACGGCCATCTCTGATACAAAATCCAGAGACAAAAAAGCCTGAGCCCGTGCTTCAGACTCGCGCATTCTTCATATCCTGAAGAGTTCTTCAGATAAGAACGTACATGGCACTCGAATGCACCCAAAATATATAGTCTAACTGGGCACTAATGCACTGTCTGACAACCTGAGCCCGGACATCGTGACCAACACCCAGACAGCTGACCGCACACTGAGCTCATCAGACCCGCCATAGCCTTAGGTCATCATCTCTTCCCTACCTCAGTTTTCAGGCTTCAGAACCTAGACCTTATCTCCAATCACTGCCCAGGGGTGACTGTGATGCAGAAATCAGAACTCTTCCTTACCCATGGCAAGAATCCTTGTGGTTGGTATGTTGTCCAACGTTCAGTGTAGGAGAAACCAGCATTCACCCTGAAGCCCCGCTCATGGTAGAGTGCAACGAGGGCATAAACATGCATTGTGACCCTCAGCGTGAGTCCTGTCCTCTAGAACGTCCTCTCAGTGGCTGGATCATTAGATGTCATAATGGACTTGACATGTCCCTATGCCCCAATATTTAACCAGATTTCTGGTTGTCCATTCGCCCCTCCCAAGGGCCCTACTCTGGAATCCCTCATTTGGTGGGACACCTGAGGTTGAAAAACAGAACAAAACAAATCAACAACAACAGAACACGGACATTTTCCATCCCACAGAATGACCCCAAACTCTTTGGATGGGGCCATCCCCCCAGAGAGTAAGACTCGTCCATTTAACATGAAGTTACCCGGAAATTTCACGACCATGTGTGACACGATATTCACAGACAAAGACGTGAGCAAGAGCCTCACACTCGCCCTTTTTTCATATCTCAAAGTGTTCTCCTCATGGTCTGTAGATCAGTCCTGCCATACCTATGACCCAAAACTTAAGCCGAGTTTGTGTTTTTCAGACAACTTTCCAAACAGCCCTGGCCTACACACCCTACAGGCTCATGCCCCTGGAGCCAAACCTGACGACTGTGATTGCCCTCTCCAAGGGAATTGTATGTGCCCATTCCAATGGCCACAACCCTCCTAAGAGTATAAAACCTCCAAAGTCCTTGAGGCCATCCCAATATTGCGGCTTCCCAGGACAAATGGGGCATTCTGGGCCCATCTGAGCACCTACTTGCCCTCAGACCCTTAGACTGATGTGCCCAGAGGTAAAAAGGAATGAACAGGCCCCTAGGCACCTATCGCATCCATTGCTTTGGTTTCCAGGCATCTCTCCTCAGAGGCCTGGCTTTCAATAACAGCAAATGGCTGTTTCTTGACTCACCCATCAGAACAAATCTCATTTACACATGGGAAAATTGCACGATGGAGCTCTGTGAAAGCCTCTCTTTAGGAGAACCCTTCAGGGCCCCAGTGCCACTGCTTCATTCCAAGGTCTCCACACACAAAATCATATTAGGACACATACACGGGAGAGTCCATTTCAACTCAGCCTCCTCGGTTGCTCCCCCAGATCCAGCAGATCTAACCTGTTTTCTTGCTTGGAGACAATTGGAATGCGAGGTAGGCTTCCCAGCCATCCATCCTTAGAACCCTGCTCGGAATCATTGTCCTGGAGCCAACCAAGAGGTCTCAATTGTCCTGTAGAAGAATCTTGCAGTTGGCAGCTTCTCACAACTCCCATCGTGGGAAAACCCCCTTGGCCTCGTGATCCACCCCCCCTTCAAGAAGGGGCCATCAGGGACAGAATACCCCACGAGAGCGATCGTCTGATCCTCGGCCTGACATGAGATGCATGATATCTCGATTCAGGTCTGTAGATTGTGCCTGCCATATCCTCACCCAGAAACCTAGGCCTGGCTTGGGTTCTCAGACTTCCGTCCTCAGACTACTGGCCCACAAGCCCTCCAGTTTGGCAATCCAGAACTACAATGCAGCACTCAGCCTGCCCTCCAGAAGAAAAACATTGCCCTCTGGGGCTACCCAGAACGCCAAAATGAGTATCAACCTGCACGCCATTCGGCTGTACCCCAAATATATAGGCTGACCTGGGCACTAATGCCCTTTCTAACACAGCCTGATCCTGGACCTCCGGGCCCCACCCAGACAGCTGGCCGCACACTGAGCACATCGGACCCGGCATGGCCTTAGGTCGTCATCTCTTCTCAACCTCGGTTTTTAGGCTTCAGAACCTAGACCTTATCTCCAATCAAAGCCCGGGTTTGAAAATGATGCAGAAATCAGAACTCTTTCCCCATGGCAAGAAACCTTGTGGTTGGCATGTTGTCCAAGGTTCAGTGTCGTTGAAACCAGTGTGGCCCATGAGGGTCCGCCCATGCTTGCGAGCCACATTCGTCACAAACACACATTGTGACCCTCAGCCTAAGCGCAGTCCTCAGGTAAGGCCTCTGATTGGCTGAATGGAGAGACAGCATATTGGGCTTGCCATGCCCCTAGGCCCCAAATTTTTAACCATAGTTCGTGTTGTCCCTACACTCTTCACCAGGGCTCTGCTTTGGAATTCCTCTTTTGGTGGGACACCTGAGGTAACAAACCTGAAAGGAGTCCTCCCATCCCACAGATTGATGATAAAACAAATGGGATCGGGCCAAACCACAGAGAGCAAGATTCGTCCATGGCCCATGAGGCCTCCCCAAAATTCCACGGCCATCGCTGATACAAAATCCAGAGACAAAAGCCTGAGCACGCGCCTCAGACTCGCTCATTCATCATATCCTGAAGAGTTCTTCATATAAGAACCTACACGGAACTCGAAGGCACCCAAAATATATAGTCTAACCTGGGCACTGATGCACTCTCTGACAACCTGAGCCCGGACCTCGTGACCAACACCCAGACAGCTGACCGCACACTGAGCACATCAGACCCGCCATGGCATTTTGTCATATATCTCGTCCCTACCTCAGTTTTCAGGCTTCAGAACCCAGACCTTATCTCCAATCACTGCCCAAGAGTCACTGTGATGCAGAAATCAGAACTCTTCCTTACCCATGGCAAGAAACCTTGTGGTTGGCATGTTTTCCAACGTTTAGTGAAGGAGAAAAACCAGATTTCACCCTGAAGCCCCGCCCCATTCTTGAGTGCGACGAGGGCATAAACACGCATTGTGACCCTCAGCGAGAGTCCTGTCCTCTAGTACGTCCTCTCAGTGGCTGGACCATTAGATATCATAATGGGCTCGACATGTCCTTAGGCCCCAATTTTTAACCAGAATTCTGGTTGTCCAGTCGCCCCTCCCCAGGGCTCTACTCTGGAATCCCTCATTTGGTGGGACCCCTGAGGTTGAAAAACAAAACAAAAGAAATCAACAACAACCGAACAATGGACTTCTTCCATCCCACAGAATGACCCCAAACTCTTGGACGGGTCAAACCCCGAGAGAGTAAGACTCACCATTTCCCATGAATTCACCCGGAAATTTCACGACCATGAGTGATACGATATCCAGAGACAAAAACTTGAGCAACGCCTCACACTCGCCCTTTTTTCTTATCCCGAAGAGTTCTCCTCATGGTCTGTTGATCAGTGTGCCACACCTATGACCCGAAACGTAAGCCGAGTATTATTTTCAGACAACTGTCCAAACAGCCCTGGCCTACACACCCTACAGGCTCATGCCCCTGGAGCCAAACCTGATGACTGTGCTTGCCCTCTCCAAGGGAATTGTATGTGCCCTTTCCAATGGCCACAACCCAACTAATAGGATAAACACGCCCTCCAATTTGGCAATTTAGAACTACAATGCAGCACTCAACCTGCCCTCCAGAGAAGAAAAACATTGCCCTCTGGGGCTACCCAGAAACCCCAAAAATGAGTATCAACCTGCACGCCATTCGGCTGTACCCCAAATATATAGGCTGACCTGGGCACTAATGCCCTTTCTGACGCAGCCTGAGCCTGGACCTCCTGACCCCACCCAGACAGCTGGCCGCACACTGAGCACATCGGACCCGCCATGGCCTTAGGTCGTCATCTCTTCACAACCTCGGTTTTCAGGCTTCAGAACCTAGACCTTATCTCCAATCACGGCCCGGGTTTGAAAATAATACAGAAATCAGAATTCTTTCCCCATGGCAAGAAACTTTGTGGTTGGGATGTTGTCCAAGGTTCAGTGCAGTTGAAACCAGTGTGGCCCAAGAGGCCCCGCCCATGCTTGCGGGACACATTGGTCACAAACACACATTGTGACCCTCAGCCAGTACCAAGTCCTCAGCTAAGGCTTCCTATGCTTTGGTTTCCAGGCATCTCTCCTCAGAGGAATGGATTTCAATAACAGTATATGGCTGTTTCTTGACTCACCCATCAGAACAAATCTCATCTACACATGGGAAACTTGCACGATGGAGCTGTGTGAAAGCCTCTCTTTAGGAGAACCCTTCAGGGCCCCAGTGCCACCGCTTCATTCCAAGGTCTCCATAGACACAAAATCATATGAGGACACATCCACGGGAGAGTCCATTTCAACTCAGCCTCCTCGGTTGCTCCACCAGATCCAGCAGATCTAACCTGTCTTGTTGCTTGCAGACAATTGGAATGCGAGATGGGCTACCCAGCCATCCATCCTAAGAAGCCTGCTTGGAATCGTTGTCCTGGAACCAACCAACAGGTCTCAATTGTCCTGCAGAAGAATCTTTGCAGTTGGGAGCTTCTCACAACTCCCATCGTGGGAAAACCCGCATGGCCTCGTGATCCACCCCCCCCCCCCATCAAGAAGGGGCCATCAGGGACAGAATGTCCAACCTGAGCGATCGTCTGATCCTCGCCCTGACTTCAGATGCACGAGATCTAGATTCAGGTCTCACCCAGAAACCTAGGCCTAGCTTGGGTTATCAGACTTCCGTCCTCAGACTACTGGCCCTCAGGCCCTCCAGATTGAAAATCCAGAACTACAATGCAGCACTCTGCCTGCCCTCCAGAAGAAAAAAACATTGCCGTCTGGGGCTACCCAGAAATCCCAAATGAGATTCAACCTGCACGCCATTCGGCTGTACCCCAAATATCTAGGCTGACCTGGGCACTAATGCCCTTTCTGAGACAGCCTGAGTCTGGACCTCCTGGCCCAACCCAGACAGCTGGCCGCACACTGAGCTCATATATGACCTGCCATGGCCTTAGGACTTCATCTCTTCGCAATCTCGGGTTTCAGGCTTCAGAACCTAGACATTATCTCCAATCGCGGCCCGGGTTGAAAATGATGCAGAAATCAGAACGCTTTCCCCATGGCAAGAAACCTTGTGGTTGGCATGTTGTCCAAGGTTCATTGTACTTGAAACCAGTGTGGCCCATGAGGCCCCGCCCATGCTTGCGGGCCACATTGGTCACAATCACACATTGTGACCCTCAGCCTGAGCCCAGTCCTCAGGTAAGGCCTCTCAGTGGCTGGATGGAGAGACAGCATATTGGGCTTGCCATGCCCCTAGGCCCCAATTTTTAACCATAGTTCGGTTTGTCCCTTCACTCTTCCCCAGGGCTCTGATTTAGAATTCCTCTTTTGGTCGGACACCTGAGGTAACAAACCTAAAAGGAGTCCTCCCATCCCACAGATTGACGAAAAACAATTGGGATCGGGCCAAGTCCACAGAGAGCAAGATTCGTCCATCGCCCATGAAGCCTCCCCAACATTCCACGGCCATCGCTGATACAAAATCCAGAGACAAAAGCCTGAGCACGCGCCTCAGACTCGCTCATTCTTCATATCCTGAAGAGTTCTTCAGTAAGAACCTACACGTCACTCGAAGTCACCCAAAATATATAGTCTAACGTGGGCACTAATGCACTGTCTGACAACCTGAGCCCGGACCTCGTGACCAACACCCAGACAGCTGACCACACACTGAGTACATCAGACCCGCCATGGCCTTAGGTCATCATCTCTTACCTACCTCAGTTTTCAGTCTTCAAAACCTAGACCTTATCTCCAATCACTGCCCAGGGGTGACTATGATGCAGAAATCAGAACTCTTCCTTACCCAAGGCAAGAAACCATGTGGTTGGCATGTTGTCCATTGTTCAGTATAGGAGAAACCAGCTTTCACCCTGACGCCCCGCCCATTCTTGAGTGCGAAGAGGGCATAAACACGCATTGTGACCCTCAGTGTGAGTCCTGTCCTCTAGTACGTCCTCTCAGTGGCTGGACCATTAGATGTCATAATGGGCTTGACATGTCCCTAGGCCCCAATTTTTAACCAGATTTCTGGTTGTCCAGTCGCCCCTCCCAGGGCTCTACTCTGGAATCCCTCATTTGCTTGGACACCTGAGGTTAAAAACAAAACAAAACGAATCAATAACAACAGAACAACGGACTTTTTCCATCCCACAGAATGACCCCAAACTCTTTGGACGGGGCCAAACCCCCAGAGAGTAAGACTCGTCCATTTCCCATGAAGTCACCCGGAAATTTCACGACCATGAGTGACACGATAACCAGAGATAAAAACTTGAGCAAGAGCCTCACACTCGCCCTATTTTCATATCCCGAAGAGTTCTCCTCAAGGTCTGTAGATCAGTCCTGCCATACCAATGACCCGAAACATAAGACGAGTTTGTGTTTTCAAACAACTGTCTAAACAGCCCTGGCCTACACACCCTACAGGCTCAGGCCCCTGGAGCCAAACCTGACGACTGTGCTTGCCCTCGCCAAAGGAATTGTGTGTGCCCATTCCAATGGCCACAACCCAACTAAGAGGATAAACCTCCAAAGTCCCTGAGGCCATCCCAATATTTGTGGCTTCCCAGGACAAACAGGGGCAATCTGGGCCCATCTGAGCACCTACCGGCACTCAGACCCGTAGACTGATGTCCCCATAGGTAAAAAGGAACGAACAGGCCCCTAGGCACATATCCGATCCATTGCTTTGGTTTCCAGGCATCTCTCCTCAGAGGAATGGATTTCAATAACAGCATATGGCTGTTTCTTGACTCACCCATCAGAACAAATCTCATCTAACATGGGAAACTTGCACGATGGAGCTGTGTGAAAGCCTCTCTTTAGGAGAACCCTTCTGGGCCCCAGTGCCACCGCTTCATTCCAAGGTCTCCATAGACACAAAATCATATTAGGACACATCCACGGGAGAGTCCATTTCAACTCAGCCTCCTCGGTTGCTCCCCCAGATCCAGCAGATCTAACCTGTCTTGTTGCTTGCAGACAATTGGAATGTGAGATGGGCTACCCAGCCATCCATCCTTAGAAGCCTGCTCGGAATAGTTGTCCTGGAGCCAACCAACAGGTCTCAATTGTCCTGCAGAAGATCTTTGCACTTGGGAGCTTCTCACAACTCCCATCGTGGGAAAACCCGCATGGCCTCGTGATCCACGCCCCCCTTCAAGAAGGGGCCATCAGGGACAGAATGTCCAACCTGAGCGATCGTCTGATCTTTGCCCTGACTTCAGATGCACGGTATCTAGATTCAGGTCTCACCCAGAAACCTAGGCCTAGCTTGGGTTCTCAGACTTCCGTCTTCAGACTACTGGCCCACAAGCCCTCCAGTTTGGCAAACAGAACTACAGTGCTGCACTCTGCCTGCCCTCCAGAAGTAAAACATTGCTGTCTGGGGCTACCCAGAACCCCAAATCAGATTCAACCTGCACGCCATTCGGCTGTACCCCAAATATAAAGGCTGACCTGGGCACTAATGCCCTTTCTGAGACAGCCTGAGTCTGGACCTCCTGGCACCACCCAGACAGCTGGCCAAACACTGAGCTCATATGACCTGCCATGGCATTAGGACTTCATCTCTTCTCAATCTCGGGTTTCAGGCTTCAGAACCTATACATTATCTCCAATCACGGCCCGGGTTTGAAAATGATGCAGAAATCAGAACGCTTTCCCCATGGCAAGAAACCTTGTGGTTGGCATGTTGTCCAAGGTTCAGTGTACTTGAAACAAGTGTGGCCCATGAGGCCCCGCCCATGCTTGCGGGCCACATTGGTCACAAACACACATTGTGACCCTCAGCCTGAGCCCAGTCCTCAGGTAAGGCCTCTCAGTGGTTGGATGGAGAGACAACATATTGGGCTTGCCATGCCCCTAGGCCCCAATTTTTAACCATAGTTCGGGTTGTCCCTTCACTCTTCCCCAGGGCTCTCATTTGGAATTCCTCTTTTGGTCAGACACCTGAGGTAACAAACCTAAAAGGAGTCCTCCCATCCCACAGATTGACGAAAAACAATTGGGATCGGGCCAAGTCCACAGAGAGCAAGATTTGTCCATGGCCCATGAGGCCTCCCCAACATTCCACGGCCATCGCTGATACAAAATCCAGAGACAAAAGCCTGAGCACGCGCCTCAGACTCGCTCATTCTTCATATCCTGAAGAGTTCTTCAGATAAGAACCTACACGTCACTCGCAGGCACCCAAAATATATAGTCTAACCTCGGCACTAATGCACTGTCTGACAACCTGAGACCGGACCTCGTGAAGTCTGTGCTTGCCCTCTCCAAGGGAAATGTATGTGCCCATTCCAATGGCCACAACCCTACTAATAGGATAAACCTCCAAAGTCCCTGAGGCCATCCGTATATTTGGGGCTTCCCAGGACAAACAGGGGCAATCTGGGCCCATCTGAGCACCTACCGGCACTCAGACCCGTAGACTGATGTCCACAGAGGTAAAAAGGAACGAACAGGCCCATAGGCACCTTTCGGATCCATTGCTTTGGTTTCCAGGCATCTCTCCTTAGAGATCCTTAGAACTCTTAGAATCCTGCTCTTGCGTCGTTCCTTATGGGACATCCTTGAGCCATCCAACAGGTCTCGACTGTGTCTCACAGGAGTCCTTGTGCATGGACCACCTCACAACTCATATCATGGAAAGCTTCCAAGGTCACATGATGCCCCCAATCTTCATGAAGGCGGATCATGGAAAGAAACTGCAACCTGACCCAACGGCTGTTCTTCACCTTGACTTCAGATGCACGAATCTTGATTAAGCTCTTCAGAGTGTACCTGCTGTGCCCTCACCCCAAAACCTAAGCATAGCTAATGTTCTCAGACTTCCGTCCTCACTCTCCTGGACCACACGCCCTCCATTTTGGGATTTCCGATGTCACAGTGCTGCACTCTGCCTGCCCTCTAGAAGAAAAACATTGCCCTATGGGTCTACCCAGAAACCTCAAATGAGGATAAACCTGCAAGCCACTCAACTGTACACCAATTATATAGTCTAGCCTATGCACTAATGCCCTGTCTGACACAACCTGAGGCCTGAATTCCCAACCGACACCCAGACAGCTTGCCGTACACTGAGAACATCTGAACCGCCATGGCCTTAGGTTGCCATCTCTTTCCAACCTGGTTTTCAGGCTACAGAAACCTAGACCTTATCTCTACTCATTTCCCAGGGGTGAACGTGATGCAGAAACCATAACTACTCCTTCCCTCTCGCCAGAATCTTGTGGTTGGCATCTTATCCAAAGTTCAGTGTAGGACCCCTGTAGGGCCTGCAGGAGTAGTTGTAGGGCCCCTGAGGGTAGTGTAGGGTCCCTGAGGCCCTGCCCATGATTAGGACCTGCGGTGGGCACAAACACACATTGGGACCCTCAGTTTGAGCCCTGTCCTCATGTAAAGCCTCTCAGTGGCTGGACCATGATCCCGCATATGGGGCCTGCCATGCCCCAAGTCACCCAATCTTAACCAGAGGTAGAGACATCTAGTCACCCCTTCTCAGGGCTCTGCTCTGGAATCCCTCTTTGGTGGGATATTTGAGGTAAGTAAACACAGAAAGGATTCCTCCCACCCACAGAATGACCCCAATCACTTGGATTCAGGCCATCCCTGTCCCACACACCCTCCAGGCTGAGGCCCCTGGAGCCACACCTCAGGACTGTGCCTGCCCTCTCTAAGGAAATTCTTCCCATTCCATTGGCCACAACCCTACAGATTAGGAGAAACCTCCAAAGTCCCAGAGGCCATTCCAATAGTGTAGGCCGCCCAGTACAAAGAGGGGTGATCTGTCACAAGCTGAGCAACGACCTCAACTCACCCGTAGACAGATATCCCAAAAGAAAGGTATTAAACTGGACAGGCCCCTAGAACGTAATTGGTTCCATTGCTTTTGTTTCTAAGCATCTCTCCTCAGAGGCTTGTTTTCCATTACCAGCATATGGGGGATTCCAGAGATACCAATCAGAACAAATCTTGTCTCCACATGGGAAACTTATCCTTTGGAGCTCTGTAAAAACCTCCAGTTAGGAGAAACCTTTAGGTAACCGGAGCCACCGCCCTATTCCAAGGTCTCCATGGACACAATCCCGCATTATGACCATTCGGCAGGAGAGTACATTGCAACTCAGCCCCGTGGATTACTCCCCAGAGCCAGAATATCGAACCTGCCTTGTCGCTAGGAAACAACTTGAATGCAAAGCAGACTCTCTAGGCATCCATCGTTGGAATCCTGCTCTGGCGCCGTTCCATATGGGATGTCCTGGGACCCTTCCAACAGGTCTTGACTGTCCTGCAGAAGGAATCCTTGCAGATTGGAGCATCTCACAACTCCTATCGTGGGAAAACCTACATGGCCTCATGAGATGCTCCCCTTTATAAAGGGGCCATCATGGACAGAAACTCCAACCTGAGCCAACTTCTGATACATTGCTTTGGTTTCTATGTATCTCTCCTCAGAGGCCTGGTTTCCAATATCAGAATATGGGGGTTTCCTAAGGAAACAATCAGAACAGATCTCATCTCCACATGAGAAACTTGCTCTTTGGAGCTGTGTCAAAACCTCAGGTTAGGAGTATCCTTCAGGGCGCTGGCACCATGGCCCAATTCCAAGGTCTCCAAGGACACAAACTTACATTATGATCCATCCGCAGGAGAGACCATTTCAAATCAGCCCCCTCGGCTGCTCACCCAGAGCCAGCAGATCAAACCTGCCTTGTCACTACGAGAAAGTTGGAATGCGAGGTGGGCTGCCCAGGCATCCATCCTTAGAACCCTGCTCTGGAGAATTTCTTTATGGGACGTCTTGAATCCAACCAACCTGTCTTGACTGTCTCGCAGAATGAATCCTTGTGCTTTGAAGCATCACACAATCCCACTGTGAGAAAACCTCATTTTCCTCATGATGCCCCACACCTTCATAAATGGGCCATCATGGACAGAAACTCCATCCTAAGCCAAAGTCTGATCTGCGCCCTGAATTCAGAAGCACGAGATCTCGATTCAGCACTTGAGAGTGTGCCTGCTGTGCCCTCGCCCCGAAACCTAAGCCTATCTTGTGTTCTCAGACTTCCGTCTTCACAATCCTGGCCACAACCCTCCAGTTTGGCAATTCTGGAGACACAATGCAGCACTCTGCCTGCCCTCCAGAAGAAAAATGGTGCCCTATAGGGCTAACCAGAAACGCCAAATGAGTAACAACCTGCATGCCACTCGACCATACCCCAATTATACAATCTAGCCTGTGCACTAAAGCCCTGTCTGACACAGCCTGAAGGCAGACCTCCAGTCCAACACCCAGACAGCTGGCCGTACACTGAGCATATCAAACCCACAATGGCTTTCGTCCATCATCTCTACCCAACCTCAGTTTTCACCTTCAGAACCTAGAGCTTATCTCCACTCACTGCTCAGGAGTGAACGTGATACAATAATCAGAACTTCTCCTTCGCCATGGCAAGAAACCTTGTGGTTGGCATGTGGTCCAACGTTCATTGTAGGAGAAAGCAGCATGGACTATGAGGCCCCACCTATCCCTGAGGGCTACAATTTGCACAAACACACATTGTGACCCTCAGCGTGAGCCCTATCCTCATGTAAAGCCTCTTAGTGACTGGAACAACAGCCCACATATGGGGCTTGCAAAGCCCCTTGTCCCCCAATCTCAACCAGAGTTAGAGATGTCTAGTCACCCCTACTCAGGGCACTGCTCTGGAATCCCTCTTTGGTGGTACACCTGAGGTAAAAAAAAAAAAAAAAACAGAAAGGACTCTTCCCATCCACAGAATGATCCCAACCACTTGGGATCAGGCCAAATCACCAGAGAAAGACATGTCCATGACCCTTGAGGACACCCCGATATTCCACGGCCACCGTAGGCACAAAATCCAGAGACAAAAGCCTGAGCAAACGCCACATACTCGTCCTTTGTTCATAGCCCGGAAAATTTTCACGGTCTGTAGATCGAGCCTTCATACATACATCCCCAAACCTAAGCTGAGTTTATGTTTTCAGACTTCTGTCCCCACAGTCCTGGCCCACAAACCATCCAAGCTGGGGCCCCTGGAGCCACACCTGAGGACTGTAGCTTCCTTCTCCAGGGGAATTCTGCCATTTCCATTGGCCACAACCCTATAGATTAGGAGAAACCTCCAAACTCCCCGAGGCTATCCCAATAGTTTTGGCTGCCCAGGACAAACAGGGATGATCTTTCACAAGTTAGGAAACTACCTCCACTCAGACCCAGAGACAGAAATCCCCATAGAATAAGATTGAACTGGACAGGCACTTAGGCCCTAATCAGATCCATTGCTTTTGTTTCCAGGCATCTCTTCTCAGAGGCCTGGTTACCAATACCAGCATATGGGGGATTACTGAGGCACTCATAGAAAAATCTCGTCTCCACATAGGAAATGTACTCTTTTGAGCTCTATAAAAAACCTCTGTTTAGGAGAATCTTTCAGGGCCCCGGATCAAGCGCCCCATTCCAAGGTCTCCAGGGACTTAAACCCACATTATGACCTATCCTCGGTAGAGTCCATGTCAACTCATCCCCCTTGGTTTCTCCCCCAGGGCCTGCAGATCAAACCTGCCTTGTTGCTAGGAGACAACTAGAATGGGAGGCGGGCTGCCCAGGCATCCATCCTTAGAACCCTACTCTGGAGTCGTTCCATATGGGACATCCTAGAGCCATCCAACAGGTCTCAAGTGTCCCACAGAAGGAATCTTTGCAGTCTGGTGCATCTCACAACTCCCATTGTGGGAAAATCTTCATGGCCTCTTGAGACGCTCCACTTTATAACGGGGCCATCATGGACAGAAACTCCAACCTGAGCAAACGTCTGATATTCGCCCTGGCTTCAGGTGCATGAGAACTTGATTCAGCTCTGCAGAGTGTGCCTTCTGTGCCCTCACCCCCAAAACTAAGCCAGGCTGTGTTCTCAGACTACCATCCTCACACCCCCTGCCCAAAAGCCCTACAATTTGGCAATACTGGGGCCACAATGCAGCACTCTGCCTGCCCTCCAGAAGAAAAACGTTGCCTTATGGAGCTACCTAAAAACCCGAATGAGGATCAACTGAACGCCACTCGACTGCACCCCAAATATACAGTCTACCCTGTCTAATGCCCTGTCTGACACAGCATGAGCCCACACCTCCAGACCTACGCTCAACAGCTAGCCACACACTGAGCTCATTGTACCCATCAGGTCCTTAGGTCTTCATCTCTTCCCAACCTCGGTTTTCGGGTTTCAGAACCTACACCAAACTCCAATCACTGTCCAGGGGTGAACGTGATGCAGAAATCACAACTCTTCCTTCGCCATGGCCGGAAACCTTGTGGTTGGCATATTCTCCAACGTTCAGTGTAGGAGAATCCATCGTGGCCCATGAGGCCCTTCCCATGCTTGAGGGCCTTGTTGGGCACAAATAGGCACTGTGACCCTCAGCATGAGCCCTGTCCTCAAGGAAGACCTCTCAGTGTCTGAATCAAGAGCCCACACATTGGACTTGCCATGCCCCTAGGCCCCCAAACTTAAACAGAGGTGGGGTTATCCAGTTGTCCCTACCAAGGACTCTGCTCGGGAATCCCTCTTTTATTGGCACACATGAGGAACATAAAATAAAATAAAAAAAACAGAAAGGACACCTCCCATCCCACAGAATGTACCCAAACTCTTGGGATTGGGTCAAATCCTCAGAGAAGGAAAGCCGTCCACAACCCATGAGGCCACGCCAGCATTCGACCCACATTGTTGACACAAATCCAGAGACAAAACCTGAGCAAGCACCTCAAACTCATCCTTTTTCATATCCCGAAGTGTTAT
Source organism: Mustela putorius furo (assembly GCF_011764305.1). Lineage (NCBI taxonomy): Eukaryota > Metazoa > Chordata > Mammalia > Carnivora > Mustelidae > Mustela > Mustela putorius. The sequence goes on along the minus strand of NW_025421796.1, from coordinate 175,736 downwards.
CACGGTCTGTAGATTGGGCGTGCCATACCCATGTCCCCATCCTAAGCGTAATTTGTGTTTTCAGACTTCTGTCCCCACAGGCCTGGCCCACACACCCTCAAGGCTGGGCCCCTAGAGCCAAACTCAGAACTGTGCCTGCCCTCTCCAGGGGATTTCTGCCCATTCCATTGGCCAAAACCCTATGGATTAGGAGAAACTCCAAAATCCCGAGGCCATTCCCAATGTTATAGGCTGCCCAGGACAAACAGGGGCGATCTGACACAAGCCGAGCAACTACCTCCCCTCAGATCCATAGACACGTATCCCCAGGAAAGAGATTGAACCGGACAGGCACCTAGGCCCTAATCATATCCATTCCTTTTGTTTCCAGGCATCTCTCCTCAGAGGCCTGGTTTCCAATACCAGCATATGGGAGATTCCTTAGGCACTCATCAAAACAATTCTCTTCTCTACATAGTAAACGTACTCTTTAGAGCTCCATCAAAACCTCCGTTTATGAACATCCCTCAAGGCCCCGGATCAAGCACCCCAATCCAAGGTCTCCATGGACACAAATGCACATTATGACCCATCCTCCAATCACCCATTTCAACACACCCGCCTCGGTTACTCCCCTAGATCCAGCAGATTGAACTTGCCTTGGCGCTATGAGACACCTGGAATGGGAGGCAGGCTGCCCAGGCATCCATCCTTAGAACCCTGCTCTGGATAACTTCCTTATGGGATGTCCTGGAGCCATCCAGCAGGTCTCGACTGTCCCACGGAAGGAATCATTGCGGTTTGGAGCATCTCACAATTCCCATCGTGGGAAAACCTCCATGGCCTCGTGACACCTTCCCCTTCATGAAGGGGCCGTCATGGACAGAAACCCCAACCTGAGCCAACGTCTGATCCTAGCTCTGTCTTCAGGTACACGGGATCTCGAATCATCTCTGCAGAGGGTTCCTGCCGTCCCCTCACCCCGAAATCTAAGTCTGGTTGTGTTCTCAGAATATTTTCCTCACACTCCTGGCCCACAAGCCTTCCAGTTTGGGAATACTGGAGCCACTATGTGGCACTGTGTCTTCCTTCCAGAAGAAAAACGTTGCCCTCTGGGGCTACCCAGTAACCACAAATGAGTACCAACCTGCACGAAACTCGACTGCACCCCAATGATACAGTCTAGCCTGGGCACTAATTCCCTGTCTGCCACAGCCTGAGCCTGCACCTCCCAACCCACACTCAACAGCTGGCCGAACACTGAGCACATCAGTCACACCATGGCCTTAGGTCTTCATCTCTTCCCAACCTCAGGTTTCAGGCTTCAGAACCTAGACCTTAAATCCAATCACAGTCCAGGAGTGAAAGTGTTGCAGAAATTAGAACTCCTTCTTCCCCATGGCCAGAAAACTTGTGGTTGCCATATTGTGCAACGTTCAGTGTAGGAGAAACCAGCATGGTACATTAGGCCACGCCCTGACTTGAGGGGCTCCTTGGGCACAAAAACACATTGTGAAACTGAATGTGAGCCCTATGCTCAAGGAAGGCCTCTCAGTGTCTGGACCAAGAGCCCACATATGGGGCTTGCCATGTTCTTAGGTCCCAATGTTAACCAGAGTTCTAGTTGTCCAGTCGCCCCTCCCCAGGACTCTGCTGTGGAATCCCTCTTTTGGTGGCCCACCTGAGGAAAAAAAAAAAAAAACATAAAACCAGAAAGGCCTCCTCCCTTCCCACAGAATGATCCCAAACTCTTGGATTGGGTCAAATCCCTAGAAAGGGAGCCTCATCGATGGCCTATGAGGACACCCGGACATTCCATGGCAATCGGTGACACATATCCAGAAAAAAATAAGCATGAGCAAGCACCTCACTTGCGCCCTTTGTTCATATCCCAAAGAGTTCTCCTCACGGTCTATATATCGGGCAGGCCATACCTACAGACCCAAACCTAAGTGGAGTTTGTGTTTTCAGACTTTTGTCCAAATACCCCTGGACCACACACGCTCCACACTTGGGTCCCTGGAGCCACACCTCAGGACTGTGCTTCCCTTTCAAGAGAATTCTTCCCATTCCATTGGCCACAACCTTGCAAATTAGGAAAAAGCTCCAAAGTTACCGAGGCCATCCCAATAGTGTAGGCCGCCCAGGACAAACAGGTGTGATCTCAAACCAGCTGAGCAACTACCTCCACTCAGACAAAAGATGTCCCCAGAGAAGAATATTGAACCGGACAGGCCCCTAGGCCCTAATCAGATCCATTGCTTTGGTTTCCAGGCATCAATCCTCAGAGGCCTCATTTCCAATACCAGCAAATGGTGGTTTCCTGAGGCACCAATAAGAACAAATCTCGTCTCCCCATGGAAAACTTGCTCATTGGAGCTTTGTTATAACCTCTGGTTAGGAGAATCCTTCAGGGCCCTGGTGCCACTGCCCCATACCAAGGTCTCAATGGACTCAAACCAACATTAAGACCATCCTCAAGAAAGTCCATTTCAACTCATTTAAGACCATCCTCAGGAAAGTCCATTCCAACTCAGCCCCCTCTGATGCTACCTCAAGCCAGCAGATCAAACGTTTCTTGTAGCTAGGAGACAATTGGAAATGAGGCTTTCTGCCCAGGCATCCATACTTAGAACCTTATGAGACGTCCTGGAGCCATCCAACAAATCTTAATTGTCCCACAGAAGGAATCCTTGCGGTTTGGAGCATCTCACAACTCTAATAGTGGGAAAACCCCCATGGCCTCATAATGCCCCCCCTCTTCATGAAGGGGCCAACATGGACAGAAACTCCAACCTGAGCCAAAGTCTGATCCTCGACATGACTTCAGACTCATGAGATCTCAATTCAGCTCTGCAGAGTGTGCCTGCCATGTCCATTCCCCGAAACCTAAGCCTAGCTTGTGTTCTCAGACTTCCGTCCTCACTCTCCTGGCCCACAAGCCCTCCAGTTTGGGAATTCCGAAGCCACAATGCAGCACTCTGCCTGCCCTCCAGAAGAAAAACTTTGCCCTATGCTGCTAATAAGAAACCCCAAATGATTATCTAATGCATGCCACTCGACTGTAAAGCAATTATACAGCCTACCCTGAATACGAATGCCCTGTCTGGCACAGCCTGAGACAAGACATCCCAAACGACACCTAGACAGCTGGCTCCAACCTGGACACAAGGGACCAGCAATGGCTGTAGTTCGTCCTTATCTCCAATCAATGCCCAGGGGTGAACGTGATGCAGGAATTAGAATTCCTCCTTCCCCATGGCCAGAAACATTGTGGTTGGCATGTTGTCCAACGTTCAATGTGGGAAAACCTGCATTGTCGGAAAGGCCACGCCAGTGCTTGAGGGCCGCCTAGGGCACAGACATGCATTGTGACCTGTAGCGTGAGTCCCGTATTAAAGTAACGCCTCTCAGTGGCTGGACCAAGATCCTGCATATGGGGCTTGTCAAATCCATAGGCCCCCAGGCTTAACCAGAGAGCGAGTATTCCAGTTGTCAGTACCCACTGCTATGCTCCAGAATCCCTCTACTGAGGGGACACATGAAGCAGAAAACAGGACTCTTCCCTTCCCACAGAATGACCCAAAATCTTGGGACAGGACAAACTACCAGAGAGGGAGACTTCTACGACCCATGAGGCAACTCCTACATTAAACGGCCATTGTGGACAAAATATCCAGAGACAAAAGACTGAGCGACTGCCTCCCTCTCACCCTTCTTTCATATCCAGAGGAGCTCCCCTCACGGACTGTTGATCAGGCCTGCCATAACCTCGGCCCCAAACCTGAGCTGAGTTTGGGTTTTTGGATGTCTGTCTGCACAGCCGTGGCCCACACCGCCTCCAGGCTGGGGTCTCTGGAGCCACACCACAGAACTGTGCCTGCTCTCTCCTATGAAACTGCCCGTTCCATTGGCCACAACTCTACAAAATAGTAGAAAAACCTCAAGGTCCCCAAGGACATCCCACTACCGCAAGCCGCACTGGACAAACAGGGGCATTATTACACCAGCTGAGCTACTACTACCTCCATGCAGACACACAGACTGATATCCGCAGAGACAGAAGATTGAACCAGACAGGCCCCTAGGCCCTATTATGAACTCTGGCTTTGGTGTCCAGGTATCACTCCTCAGAGGCCTGGGTTCGAAGACCAGCATATGGGGCTATCCTGAGGCACCAGACAGAACACCTCTCATCTCCGCATGGAAAGCTTCCTTGTTGGAGTTGTGTCAAACCCTTCGGGTTGGAGAATCCTGCAGAGTCCCTTAGCTACTGCCACATTCCAAGGTCTCCATGGCCACCAACCCACATTATGACTCATCCTCAGGAAAGTCCATTTAAACTCAGCCTTCTGGGTAGCTCACCCAAGAGCCCGCAGATTGAGCGTGCCTTGTCTCGACCAGGCAATGGGAAGGTGAGTTGGCGTTTCTCGGCATCCATGCTTAGGCCCCTGCTCTCGAGTCTTTCTGTATGGGGCATCCTGGAACCATCCAATAGTACTCGACTGTCCTGAAGAAGGAAATTTTGAAGTTTAGAGCAGCTCACAACTCCCAGCGTAGGGAAACCTCCCAGGCCTCATGACGCCCCCACCCCCTTCAGGAAGGGGCCGTCATGGACACAAACTCCAGCTTGAGGCAACATCTGATACTCGCCCTGACCTCAGATGCAGGAGATCTCGATTCAGCCACTGCACAGTGGGCCCAAACCTCGTGCTACCTTGTGTTTTCAGACTTCCTTCCTCACACTCCTGGCAAACATGTCCTCAAGACTTGGAATTCTGGATCCAAAATGCAGCCCTATGCTGGCCCTCCAGAAGAAAAAAACGTTGCTCTATGGGGATCTCCATAAACCCCAAATGAGGATCAACCTGCTCGGTTCTCGACCTCACCCCAATTGGATTGTTCGGGTTGTCCATTCATCCCTCCCCAGAGCTCTGCTTTGGAATCCCTCTTTTGGTGGGACACCTGAGGTAACAAAACTAAAAGGACTCCTCCCATCCTTCAGATTGACCCCAAACAATTGGGATTGGACCAAATTCACAGAGAGGAAGTCTCGTCCATGGCCCATGAGGCCTCCCCGAGATTCCACAGCCATCGTTGACAACAAATCCAGAGACAAAAGTCTGAGCAAGCGCCTCACACTCGCTCTTTTGTCGTATCCTGAAGAGTTCTCCTCACGGTCTGTAGATCGGGCCTGCCATACCTACTTCCCAAACATAAGCCGAGTTTGTGTTTTCAGACTTCTGTCCACACATTCCTGGCCCACAGACCCTTCAGGCTGGGGCCCCTGGAGCCACATATCAGGACTGTGCCTGTCCATACCACGGGAATTCTGCCCATTCCATTGTCCACAATCGTACAAATTAGGAAAAAACTCCAGAGTCCCCAAGACATCCCAATAATGTAGGCCACCCAGGACAAACAAGGGTCATCTGAAACCAGCTGAGCATCTACCTCTACCCAGCGTAGATGGATGTCCCCAGAGAAGAAGATTGAATCAGACAGGCCCCTAGGCCTGAATCAGATTCATTGCTTTCGGTTACAGGTATCTCTCCTCAGAGGCCTGGTTTCCAATATTAGCATATGGGGATTTCATGAGGCAGCAATCAGAACAAATCTCTTCTCCACATGGGAAAATTATCCTTTGAAGATGTCTCAAAACCTCCAGTTAGGAGAATCCTTCATGGCCTGTGTGCCACTGCCCCAATACAAGGTCTCTATAGACACAAAAACACATTAGGACCCATTCACAGGAGAGTCCATTTCAACTGAGCGAATTCGGGTGCTTCGCGAGATCCAGCAGATCTAACTTGTCTTGTTGCTAGGAGACAATTGGAATGCGAGGTGGCCTACCCCGCCATCCACCCTTAAAACCCTGCTCGGAATCGTTGGCCTGGAGCCAACCAACAGGTCTCAATTGTCCTGCAGAAGAATCTTTGCAGATGGGAGCTTCTCAGAACTCCCATCGTGAGAGAAGCCCCATGGCCACATGATCCCCCCACCTTCATAAAGTGGCCATCAGGGACATAAGGTCCAACCTTAGCGATCATCTGATCCTCACCCTGACTTCAGATGCACGAGATCTCGGTTCAGGTCTGTAGATTGTGCCTGCCATGTCCTCACCCAGAAACCTAAGCCTAGCTTGTGTCCTCAGACTTCTGTCCACAGACTACTGGCTTACAAGCCCTCCAGTTTGGCAATCCAGAACTACAATGCAGCACTCTACCTGTCCTGCAGAAGAAATACATTGCCCTCTGGGGCTACCTAGAAACCCCAAGTGAAGATCAACCTGCACGACACTTGGCTATACCCAAAATTTATAGGATGACCTGGGCAATAATGCCCTTTCTGACACAGCCTGAGCCTGGACCTCCTGGGCCAACCCAGACAGCTGGCTACAAACTGAGAACTTCCGACCCCCCATGGCCTTAGGTCGTTATCCCTTCCCAACCTCAGTTTTCAGGCTTCAGAACCTAGACCTTATATCCAATCACTGCCCAGGTTTGAAAATGATGCAGAAATCATAACTCCTTCCCGATGGCAGGAAAACTTGTGGTTGGCTTGTTGTCCAACCTTCACTGTAGTGGAAAACCAGTGTGTCCCTTGAGGACCCGCCATTGCTCGCAGTCGAGATAGGTAGCAAACACACATTGTGACCCTCAGCCTAAGCCCAGTCCTCAGCTAAGGCCTCTCAGTGGCTGGATGAAGAGACAGCATATTGGGCTTGCCATGCCCCTAGGCCCCAATTTTTAACCATAGTTCGTGTTGTCCCTTCACTCTTCCCCAGGGCTCTGCTTTGGAATTCCTCTTTTGGTGGGACACCTGATGTAACAACCCTGAAAGGAGTCATCTATCCAACAGATTGACGAAAAACAATTGGGATCGGGCCAAATCCACAGAGAGCAAGATTCGTCCATGGCCCATCAGGGCTCCTCGAAATTCCACGGCCATCGCTGATACAAAATCCAGAGACAAAAGCCTAAGCAAGCGCCTCAGACTCGCACTATCTTCATATCCTGAAGATGTCTTCTCATGGTTTGTAGATCGGGCCTGCCATACCTACGTCCCCAAACATAAGCTGAGTTTGTGTTTTCAGACGTCTGTCCTCAAAGTCGTGGGCCACACACCATCCAGGCTGGGGACCCTGGAGCCACACATTAGGACTGTGCCTACCCAATCCATGGGAATTCTGCCCATTCCATTGTCCAAAATCGTACAAATTAGGAGAACCCTCCAAAGTCCCTGAGGCCATCCCAATAGTATAGGTCGCCCGGGACAAAAAAGGGCAGTCTGACATCAGCTGAGCATCTAACTCCACTCATACGCTAGAATATTGTCCCCAGAGAAGAAGATTGAACCAGACAGGACCCTAGGCCAAAATCGGATCCATTGCTTTGGTTTAAAGGCATGTCTCCTCAAAACCCTGGATTCCAATACCAGCATTGGGGTTTTCCTGAGGCACCCATCAGAACCAAACTCGTCTCCACAAGGAAACTTGTGCATGGGAGCTATTTCAAAAGCTGAGGAGAATACTTCAGGGTCCCGGTGCCACCGCCCCATTCCAAGGCCCTCATGGACACAAACACACATTAGACCCATCCTCAGGAAAGTCCATTTCAACTCAGCCACCCCGGTTGCTCCCGCAGAGCCATCAGATCTAAACTGCCTTGTTGCTAGGAGATAATTGGAATGCGAGGCGGGCTTCCCAGGCATCCATCCTCGAACGTTGGTCTGGACTCATCCATATGGGATGTCCTGGAGCAGTCCAACAGGTCTCAATTGTCCTGCAGAAGGAATCCTTGGAGGGGGCATCCCACCACTCCCAACGTGGGAAAACCTCCACGGCCTCGAGTTTCGGCTCCCTTTATGAAGGGGCCGTCATGAACAGAAAATCCAAGCTGAGCCACCGTCTGATCCTTGCTCTGACTTCAGATGCATGAGATATTACTTCAGATCTTCAGGGGGTACATGCCGTGCCCTCCCCCTGAAACACAAGTCTAGCTGTCCCTAGGACCCAATTTTAACCAGATTTCTGGTTGTCCAATAGCCCCTCCCCAGGGCTCTACTCTGGAATCCCTCATTTGGTGGGACACCTGAGGTTGAAAAAAAAACAAAACAAAACAACAACAACAACAAACGGACTTCTTCCGTCCCACAGAATGACCCCAAACTCTTTGGATTGGGCCAAACCCCCAGGGAGTAAGACTCGTCCATTTCCCATGAAGTCACCCGGAAATTTCATGACCATGAATGGCATGATATCCAGAGATAAATACTTGAGCAAAAGCCTCACACTCGCCCTTTTTTCATATCCCGAAGAGTTCTCCTCATGGTCTGTAGATCAGTCCTGCCATACCTATGACCCGAAACATAAGCCGAGTTTCTGTTTTCAGACAACTGTCCAAGCAGCCCTGGCCTACACAGCCTACAGGCTTAGACCCCTGGAGCCAAGCTGAGGACTGTACTTGTCCTCTCCAAGGGAATTCTGTGTGACCATTCCAATGGCCACAACGCTACTAATAGGATAAACCTCCAAAGTCCCTGAGGCCATCCTAATAGTGGTGGCTTCCCAGGACAAACAGGAGCAATCTGAGCCCATCTGAAACCTACCTGCACTCAGACTTGTAGACTGATATCCCCAGAGATAAAAAGGAACGAACAGGCCCCTAGGCCCTAACAGGATCCATTGCTTTGGATTCCAGGCATCTCTCCTCAGAGGCCTGGATTTCAGTACCAGCATATGGCTGTTTCTTGACTCACCCACCAGAACAAATCTCATCTACACATGGGAAACTTGCACGTAAGAGTTATGTCAAAGCATCTTTTTAGGAGAACCCTTCATGGCCCCAGTGCCACCGCGTCATTCCAAGGTCTCCATAGACACAAAAAACACATTAGGACCCATCCACAGGAGAGTCCATTTCAACTCAGCGTATTCGGTTGCTCCGCGAGATCCAGCAGACCTAACTTGTCTTGTTACTAGGAGACAATTGGAATGCGAGGTGGGCTACCCAGCCATCCATCCTTAGAACCCTGCTCGGAATCGTCAGCCTGGAGCCAACCAACAGGTCTCAATTGTCCTGCAGAAGATTCTCTGAAGTTGGGAGCTTCTCCCAAGTCCCATCGTGAGAAAACACCCATGGCCTCGTGATCCCCCCCCCCCTTCATGAAGTGGCCCTCAGGGACATAAGGTCCAACTTGAGCGATCGTCTGATCCTCACCCTGACTTCAGATGCACGAGATCTCGGTTCAGATCTGTAGATTGTGCCTGCCATGTCTCCAACAGAAACCTAAGCCTAGCTTGTGTCCTCAGACTTCCATCCTCAGACTAATGCCCCACAAGCCCTCGAGTTTGGCAATCCAGAAATATAATGCAGCACTCTGCTTGCCCTCCAGAAGAAAAACATTGCCTTCTGGGGCTACCCAGAAACCCCAAATGAAGATCAACCTGTACGCCACTTGGCTGTACCCAAAATATATAGGCTGACCTGGACAATAGTGCCCTTTCTGACAGAGGCTGAGCCTGGACCTGCTGGCCCCACCCATACAGCTGGCCGCTCACTGAGCACATCGGACCAGCCATTGCCTTAGGTCGTTATCTCTTCCCAGCCTCGGTTTTCAGAATTTAGAACCTAGACCTTATCACAATCACTGCTCATGTTTTTGAAATGATGCAGAAATCAAAACTCTTTCCTGATGGCATGAAAACATGTGGTAGGCTTGTTGTATATTGTTGAGTGTAGTGGATACCAGTGTGTCCAATGAGGCCCCACCATTGCTCGCGGGCCACATAGGTGGCAAACACACATTGTGACCCTCAGCCTTAGCCCAGTCCTCAGGTAAGGCCTCTCAGTGGCTGGATGAAGAGACAGCATATTGGGCTTCCAATGCCCATAGGCCCCAATTTTTAACCTAGTACGGGTTGTCCCTTCACTCTTCCCCAGGGCTCTGCTTTGGAACTCCTCTTTTGGTGGGACACCTGAGATAACAACCATGAAAGGAGTACTCCATCCAACAGATTGACGAAAAACAATTGGGATTGGGACAAATACTCAGAGAGCAAGATTCGTCCATGGCCCATGAGGCCTCCTCGACATTCCACGGCCATCGCTGAAACAAAATCCGGAGACAAAAGACTGAGCAAGCGCCTCAGACTCGCACTATCTTCATATCCTGAAGATGTCTTCTCATGGTTTGTAGATCGGGCCTGCCATACCTACGTCCCCAAACATAAGCTGAGTTTGTGTTTACAGACGTCTGTCCTCAAAGTCCTGGGCCACACACCATCCAGGCTGGGGACCCTGGAGCCACACATTAGGGCTGTGCCTACCCAATCCATGGGAATTCTGCCCATTCCATTGTCCAAAATCGTACAAATTAGGAGAACCCTCCAAAGACTCTGAGGCCATCCCAATAGTATACGTCGCCCGGGACAAAAAAGGTCAGTCTGTCACCAGCTGAGCATCTACCTCCACTCATACCCTAGATGGATGTCCCCAGAGAAGAAGATTGAACCAGACAGGACCCTAGGCCAAAATCGGATCCATTGCTTTGGTTTAAAGGCATGTCTCTTCAAAACCCTGGATTCCAATACCAGCATTGGGGTTTTCCTGAGGCACCCATCAGAGCAAACCTCGTCTCCACAAGGAAACTTGTGCATGGGAGCTATGTCAAAAGCTTAAGAAAATACTTCAGGGTCCCGGTGCCACCGCCCCATTCCAAGGCCCTCATGGACACAAACACACATTAGACCCATCCTCAGGAAAGTCCATTTTAACTCAGCCACCCCGCTTGCTCCCGCAGAGCCATCAGATCTAAACTTCCTTGATGCTAGGAGACAATTGGAATGCGAGGCGGGCTTCCCAGGCATCTATCCTCGAACGTTGGTCTGGACTCATCCATATGGGATGTCCTGGAGCTGTCCAACAGGTCTCAATTGTCCCGCAGAAGGAATCCTAGGAGGGGGCATCCCACCACTCCAAACGTGGGAAAACCTCCACGGCCTCGAGATTCAGCTCCCTTCATGAAGGGGCCGTCATGAACAGAAAATCCAAGCTGAGCCAACGTCTGATCCTCGCTATGACTTCAGATGCATGAGATACTGCTTCAGATCTTCAAGAGGTACATGCCGTGCCCTCGCCCTGAATCCCAAGTCTAGCTGTGTTCTCAGACTTCCGTCCTCACACTCCTGGCCCCGAAGCCCACAAGTTTGGCAATTCCGGACCATCATTGCAGCACTCTGCCTGCCCTCGAGAAATAAAATATTGCCCAATGAACTGCCCGGGCACATTAAATGAGAATAAACCTACACGGCACTCGTATGTACCCAAATTATATAATCTAACCTGGGCAGTAATGCACTGTCTGACACACCCTGAGCCGGGAACTCCTGAACAACACCCAACAGCTGACCGCACACTGAGCCCATAAGACCCGCCATGGCTTTAGGTCATCATCTCTTCCCTACCTTAGTTTTCAGGCTTCAGAACATAGACCTTATCCCCAATCACTGCCCAGGGGTGACTGTGATGCAGAAATCAGAACTCTTCCTTACCCATGGCAAGAAACCTTATGGTTGGCATGTTGCCCAACGTTCAGTGTAGGAGAAACCAGCATTCACCCTGAGGCCCCGCCCATTCTTGAGTGCGACGAGGGCATAAACACGCATTGTGACCCTCAGCGTGAGTCCTGTCATCTAGTACGTCCTCTCAGTGGCTAGACCATTAGATGCCATAATGGCTTGACATGTCCCTAGGCCCCAAATTTAAACCAGATTTCTGGTTGTCCAATCGCCCCTCCACAGGGCTCTACTCTGGAATCCCTCATGTGGTGGAGTTTGAAAAAGAAAACAAAACAACAACAACAACAACAACAACAAAAAACGGAGTTCTTCCATCCCACAGAATGACCCCAAACTCTTTGGACGGGGCCAAAACCCCAGAGAGTACGACTCGTCCATTTCCCATGAAGTCACCCGGATATTTCATGACCATGAATGGCACGATATCCAGAGACAAAAACTTGAGCAAGAGCCTCACACTCGCCCATTTTTCATATCCCGAAGAGTTCTCCTCATGGTCCGTAGATCAGTCCTGCCATACCTATGACCCGAAACATAATCCGAGTTTGTGTTTTCAGACAACTGTCCATACAGCCCGGCCTACACACCCTACAGGCTCAGGCCCATGGAGCCAACCTGAGGACTGTACTTGCCCTCTCCAAGGGAATTCTGTGTGCCCATTCCAATGGCCACAACCCTACTAATAGGATAAACCTCCAAAGTCCCTGAGGCCATCCCAATAGTGGTGGCTTCCCAGGACAAACAGGAGCAATCTGAGCCCATCTGAGAACCTACCTGCACTCAGACTCGTAGACTGATATCCCCAGAGGTAAAAAGGAACGAACAGGCCCCTAGGCCCTAATCGGATTCATTGCTTTGGTTTCCAGGCATCTTCCTCAGAGGCCTGGATTTCAGTACAAGCATATGGCTGTTTCTTGACTCACCCATCAGAACAAATCTCATCTACACATGGGAAACTTGCACGTGGGAGGTGTGTCAAAGCCTCTTTTTAGGGGAACCCTTCAGGGCCCCAGTGCCACCGCTTCATTCCAAGGTCTCCATAGACACAAAATCATATTAGGACACATGCACGGGAGAATCCAATTCAACTCAGCATATTCGGTTGCTCCGCGAGATCCAGCAGATCTAACTTGTCTTGTTGCTAGGAGACAATTGGAATGCGAGGTGGGCTACCCTGCCATCCATCCTTAGAACCCTGCTAGGAATCATTGGCCTGGAGCCAACCAACAGGTCTCAATTTTCCTGCAGAAGAATCTTTGCATTAGGGAGCTTCTCACAACTCCCATCGTGGGAAAACGCCCATGGCCTCGTGAGCCACACCCCCTTCATTTAGGGGCCATCAGGGACATAAGGTCTATCCTGAGAAACAGTCTGACGCTCACCCTGACTTCAAATGCACGAGATCTCGATTCAGGTCTATATATTGTTCCTACCATGTCCTCACCCAGAAACCTAAGCCTAGCTTGTGTCCTCAGACTTCCGTCCTCAGACTAATGGCCCACAAGCCCTCCACTTTGGCAATCCAGAATTACAATGCAGCCCTCTGCTTACCCTCCAGAAGAAAAACATTGCCCTCTGGGGCAACCCAGAAACCCCAAATGAAGATCAACCTGCACGCCAATTGGCTGTACTCAAAATATATAGGCTGACCTGAGCAATAATGCCCTTTCTGACACAGCCTGAGCCTGGAACTCCTGGCCCCACCCAGACAGCTTGCGGCTCACTGAGCATATCGGACCCGCCATGTTCTTAGGTGGTCATCTTTTCTCAACCTCGGTTTTCAGTCTTCAGAACCTAGACCATATCTCCAATCACTGCCCAGGTTTGAAAATGATGCAGATATCAGAACTCTTTCCCCATGGCAAGAAACCTTGTGGTTGGCATGTTGTACAAGATCAGTGTTGAAACCAGTGTGGCCCGTAAGGCCCCGCCCATGCTTGCGGCCCACATATGTCACAAACACACATTGAGACCCACAGCCTGAGCCCAGTCCTCAGGTAAGGCCTCTCAGTGGCTGGATGGAGAGAGAGCATATTGGGCTTAACATGACCCTAGGCCCAAATTTTTAACCATATTTCGGGTTGTCCCTTCACTCTTCCCCAGGGCTCTGCTTTGGAATTCCTCTTTTGGTTGGACTCCTGAGGTAACAAACCTGAAAGCAGTCCTCCCAACCCACAGATTGACGAAAAACAATTGGGATCGGGCCAAATTCACAGAGAGCAAGATTCGTCCATGGCCCATGAGGCCTCGCCAACATTCCACGGCCATCGCTGATACAAAATCCAGAGACAAAAGCCTGAGCACTCGCCTCAGACTCGCTCATTCTTCAAATCCTGAATAGTTCTTCAGATAAGAACCTACACGGCACGGGAATGCACCCAAAATATATAGTCTAACATGAGCACTAATGCACTGTCTGACAACCTGAGCCCGGACCTCGTGACCAACACCCAGACAGCTGACCGCACACTGAGCACATCTGACCCGCCATGGCCTTAGGTCATCATCTCTGCCCTACCTCAGTTTTCAGTCTTCAGAACCTAGACCTTATATCCAATCATGTCCAGGTGTGACTGTGATGCAGAAATCAGAACTCTACCTTACCCATGGCAAGAAACCTTGTGTTTGGCATGTTGTCCAACGTTTATTGTAGGAGAAACCAGCATTCACCCAGAGGCCCCGCCCATTCTTGAGTGCGACGAGGGCATAAACACGCATTGTGACCCTCAGCGTGAGTCCTGTCCTCTAGTACGTCCTCTCAGTGGCTGGACCATTAGATGTCATAATGGGCTTGACATGTCCCTAGGACCCAATTTTTAACCAGATTTCTGGTTGTCAAGTCGCCCCTCCCCAGGGCTTTACTCTGGAATCCCTCATTTGGTGGAACACCTGCAGTTAAAAAACAAAGCAAAACAAAACAACAACAACAACAACAAAAACGGACTTCTTCCATCCCACAGAATGTCCTCATACACTTTGGACAAGGCCAAACCCCAGAGAATAAGACTCATCCATTTCCCATGAAGTCACCCGGAAATTTCACGACCATGAGTGACACGATATCCAGAGACAATAACTTGAGCAAGAGCCTCACACTCGCCCTTTTTTCATATCCCGAAGAGTTCCCCTCATGGTCTGTAGATCGGTCCTGCCATACCTATGACCCGAAACATAAGCCGAGGTTGTGTTTTCAGACAACTGTCCAAACAGCCCTGGCCTACACACCCTACAGGCTCAGGCCCCTGGAGCCAAACCAGACGACTGTGCTTGCCCTCTCCAAGGGAATTGTATGTGCACATTCCAATGGCCACAACCCTACTAATAGAATAAACCTCCAAAGTCCCTGAGGCCATCCCAATATTTGCGGCTTCCCAGGACAAACAGGGGCAATCTGGGACCATCTGAGCACCTACCGGCACTCAGAACCGTAGACTGATGTCCCCAGAGGTAAAAAGGAACGAACAGGCCCTCAGGCACCTATCGGATCCATTGGTTTGGCTTCCAGGCATCTCTCCTCAGAGGCCTGGATTTCAGTACCAGCATATGGCTGTTTCTTGACTCACCCATCAGAAAAATCTCATCTACACATGGGAAACTTGCACGATGGAGCTGTGTGAAAGCCTCTCTTTAGGAGAACCCTTCAGGGCCCCGTGCCACCACTTCATTCCAAGGTCTCCATAGACACAAAATCATATTAGGACACATCCACGGGAGAGTCCATTAAAACTCAGCCTCCTCGGTTGCTCCCCCAGATCCAGCAGATCTAACCTGTCTTGTTGCTGGGAGACAATTGGAATGCGATATGGGCTACCCATCCATCCATCCTTAGAACCCTGCTCGGAAACGTTGTCCTGGAGCCAACGAACAGGTCTCAATTGTCCTGCAGAAGAATCTTTGCAGTTGGGAGCTTCTCACAACTCCTATCGTGGGAAAAAACCCATGGCCTCGTGATCCATCCCCCCGTCAAGAAGGGATCATCAGGGACAGAATGTCCAACCTGAGGGATAGTCTGATCCTCGCCCTTACTTCAGATGCTCGAGTTCTCGATTCAGTTCTGTAGATTGTGCCTGCCATATCCTCACCCAGAAACCTAGGCTAGCTTGGGTTCTCAGACTTCCGTCCTCAGACTACTGGCCCACAAGCCCTCCAGTTTGGCAATCCAGTACTACAGTGCAGCACTCTGCCTGCCCTCCAGAAGAAAAACATTGCCCTCTGGGGCTACCCAGAAACCCCAATGAGGTTCAACCTGCACGGCATTAGGCTGTACCCCAAATCTATAGGCTGACCTGGGCACTAATACCCTTTCTGACACAGCCTGAGCCTGGATTTCCTGGTCCCACCCAGACAGCTGGCCGCACACTGAGCACATCGGACCCGCCATGGTCTTAGGTCGTCATCTCTTTCTCAACCTCGGTTTTCAGGCTTCAGAACCTAGACCTTATCTCCAATCTCTGCCCTGGTTTGAAAATGATGCAGAAATAAGAACTCTTTCCCCATGGCAAAAAACCTTGATGTTGGCATATTGTCCAAGTTTCAGTGTAGTTGAATCAGTCTGGCCCATGAGGGCCCGCGCATGCTGGCAGGCCACATTGGTCACAAACACACATTGTGACCCTCAGCCTGAGACCAGTCCTCAGGTAAGGCCTCTCAGTGGCTGGATGGAGAGACAGCATATTGGGCTTGCCATGCCGCTAAGGCCCAATTTTAACCGTAGTTCGGATTGTCCCTTCACTCTTCCCCAGGGCTCTGCTTTGGAATTCCTCTTTTGGTGGGACACCTGAGGTAACAAAACTGAAAGGAGTCCACCCATCCCAAAGATTGACGAAAAACAATTGGGTTCTGGCAAAACCCACAGAGAGCAAGATTCGTCCATGGCCCATGAGGCCTCCCCAACATTCCACGGCCATCGCTGATACAAAATCCAGAGACAAAAGCTGAGCACGCGCCTCAGACTCGCTCATTCTCCTTATCCTGAAGAGTTCTTCAATAAGGACCTACACGGCACTCGAATGCACCCAAAATAAATAGTCTTACCTGGGCACAAATGCACTGTCTGACATCCTGAGGCCAGACCTCGTGACCAACACCCAGACAGCTGACAGCACACTGAGCCCATCAGACCTGCCATGGCCTTAGGTCAATATCTCTTCCCTACCTCAGTTTTCAGGCTTCAGAACCTAGACCTTATCTCCAATCACTGCCCAGGGGTGACTGTGATGCAAAAATCAGAACTCTTCCTTACCCATGGAAAGAAACCTTGTGGTTGGCATGTTGTCCAACGTTCAGTGTAGGAGAAACCAGAATTCAGCCTGAGGCCCCGTCCATTCTTGAGTTCGACGAGGGCATAAACACGCATTGTGACCCTCACTGTGAGTCCTGTATTCTAGTACGTCCTCTCAGTTGGTGGAACATTAGATGTCATCATGGGCTTGACATGTCCATAGGCCCCAATTTTTAACCAGGTTTCTGGTTGTCCAGTCGCCCCTCCCCAGGGCTATACTCTGGAATCCCTCATTTGGTGGGACACCTGAGGTTGAAAAACAAAACAAAACAAATCAACAACAACAGAGCAACGGACTACTTCCATCCCACAGAATAACCCGAAACTCTTTGGACGGGGCCCAAACCCCAGAGAGTAAGACTCGTCCATTTCCAATGAAGTCACCCGGAAACTTCACGACCATGAATGACACGATATCCAGAGACAAAAACGTGAGCAAGAGCCTCACACTCGCCCTTTTTTCATATCCCGAAGAGTTCTCCTCATGGTCTCTAGATCAGTCCTGCCATTCCTATGACCCGAAATATAAGCCGAGTTTGTGTTTTCAGACAACTGTCCAAACAGTCCTGGCCTACACACCCTACAGGCTCAGGCCCCTGGAGCCAAAGCCTACGACTGTGCTTGCCCTCTCCAAGGGAATTGTATGTGCCCATTCCAATGGCCACAACCATTCTAAGAGGAGAAACCTCCAACGTCCCTGAGGCCATCCCAATATTTGTGGCTTCCCAGGACAAACCGGGCAATCTGGGCCCATCTGAGCACCTACCTGCACTCAGACCCGTAGACTGATGTCCCCAGAGGTAAAAAGGAAAGAACAGGCCCCTAGGCACCTATCGGATCCATTGCTTTGGTTTCCAGGCATCTCTCCTCTGAGGCCTGGATTTCAATAACAGCATATGGCTCTTTCTTGACTCACCCATCAAAACAAATCTCATCTACACATGGGAAACTTGCACGATGGAGGTGTGTGAAAACCTCTCTTTAGGAGAAACCTTCAGGGCCCCAGTTCTACCGCTTCATTCAAAGGTCTCCATAGACACAAAATCATATTAGCACACATCCACGGGAGAGTCCATTTCAACCGAGCCTCCTCGGTTGCTCCCCCAGATCCAGCACATCTAACCTGTCTTGTTGCTTGGAGACAATTGGAATGCGAAGTGGGCTACCCAGCCATCCATCCTTAGAACCCTGCTCGGAATCGTTGTCCTGGATCCAACCAACAGGACTCAATTGTCCTGCAGAGAATCTTTGCAGTTGGGAGATTCTCAAACTCCCATCGTGGGAAAACCCCCATGGCCTCGTGATCCACCCCCCCTTCAAGAAGGGGCCATCAGGCACAGAATGTACAGCCTGAGCGATCGTCTGATCCTCGCGCTGACTTCAGATGCACGAGATCTCGATTCAGGTCTCACCCAGAAACCTAGGCCTAGCTTGGGTTCTCAGACTTCCGTCCTCAGACTACTGGACCACAAGCCATCCAGTGTGGCAATCCAGAACTACAATGCAGCACTCTGCCTGTTCTCCAGAAGAAAAAACTTGCCTTCTGGGCCTACCCTGATTCCCCAAATGAGGATGAACCTGCACTCCATTCGGCTGTACCCCACATATATAGGCTGACCTGGGCACTAATGCCCTTTCTGACATAGCCTGAGCCTGGACCTCCTGGCCCCACCCAGACAGCTGGCCGCACACTGAGCACAACGGACCGGCCATGGCCTTAGGTCGTCATCTTTTCTCAATCTCGGTTTTCAGGCTTCAGAAGATAGACCTTATCTCCAATCACGGCCCGTGTTTGAAAATGAGGCAGAAATCAGAACTATTTCCCCATGGCAAGAAACCTTGTTGTTGGCATGTTGTCCAAGGTTCAGGGTACTTGAAACCAGTGTGGCCCATGAGGCCCCGCCCATGCTAGTGGGCCACATTGGTCACAAAATCACATTGTGACCCTCAGCCTGAACCCAGTCCTCATGTAAGGCCTCTCAGTGGCTGGATGGAGATACAGCATATTGGGCTTGCCATGCCCCTAGGCCCCAATTTTTAACCATAGTTCGGGTTGTCCCTTCATTCTTCCCAGGGCTCTGCTTTGGAATTCCTCTTTTGGTGGGACCCCTGAGGTTACAAACCTGAAAGGAGTCCTCCCATCCCACAGATTGACGAAAAGCAATTTGGATCGGGCCAAATCCACAGAGAGCAAGATTCGTCCATGGCCCATGAGGCCTCCGCAACATTCAACGTCCATCGCTGACACAAAATCCAGAGACAAAAGCCTGATCACACGCCTCAGACTCGCTCATTCTTTATATCCTAAAGAGTTCTTCAGATAAGAACCTACACGGCACTCGAATGCACCCAAAATGTATAGTCTAACCTGGGCACTAATGCACTGTCTGACAACCTGAGCCCGGACCTCGTGACCAACACCCAGACAGCTGACCGCACACTGAGCACATCAGACCCGCCATGGCCTTAGGTCATCATCTCTTCCCTACCTCTGTTTTCAGGCTTCAGAACCTAGACCTTATCTCCAATCACTGCCCAGGGGTGACTGTGATGCAGAAATCAGAACTCTTCCTTACCCATGGAAAGAAACCTTGTGGTTGGCATGTTGTCCAACGTTCAGTGTAGGAGAAACCAGCATTCACACTGAGGCCCGGCCCATTCTTGAGTGCGAGGAGGGCATAAACACGCATTGTGACCCTCAGCGTGAGTCCTGTCCTCTAGTACGTCCTCTCAGTGGCTGGAATATTAGATATCATAATGGGCTTGACATGTCCCAAGGCCCCAATTTTTAACCAGATTTCTGGTTGTCCAGTCGCCCCTCCCCAGGTCTCTACTCTGGAATCCCTCATTTGGTGGGACACCTGAGGTTGAAAAACAAAACATAACAAATCAACAACAACAGAACAACGGACTTCTTCCATCCCACAGAATGACCCCAAAATCTTTGGACGGGGCCAAACCCCCAGAGAGTAAGACTCGTCCATTTCACATGAAGTCACCCGAAAACTTCAAGACCATGAGTGACACGATATCCAGAGACAAAATCTTGAGCAAGAGCCTCACACTCGCCCTTTTTTCATATCCCGAAGAGTTCTCCTCATGGTCTGTAGATCGGTCCTGCCACCCTTATGACCCGAAACATAAGCCGAGTATGTGTTTTTAGACAACTGTCCAAACAGTCCTGGCCTACACACCCTACAGGCTAAGGCCCCTGGAGCCAAACCTGACGACTGTGCTTGCCCTCTCCAAGGGAATTGTGTGTGCCCATTCCAATGGCCACAACCCTACTAATTGGATAAACCTCCAAAGTCCCTGAGGACTTCCCAGGACAAACAGGGGAAATCTGGGCCCATCTGAGCACCTACCGGCACTCAGACCCGTAGACTGATGTCCCCAGAGGTAAAAAGGCACGAACATGCCCCTAGGCACCTATCGGATATATTGCTTTGGTTTCCAGGCATCTCTCCTCAGAGGCCTGGATTTCAATAACAGCATATGGCTGTTTCTTGACTCACCCATCAGAACGAATCTCATCTACACCTGGGAAACTTGCACAAGCAGGTTTGTGATAGCCTCTCTTTAGAGGAACCCTTCAGGGCCCCAGGGCCACCGCTTCATTCCAAGGTCTCCATAGACACAAAATCATATTAGGACACATCCACGGGAGAGTCCATTTCAACTCTGCCACCTCGGTTGCTCCCCCAGATCCAAGAGATCTAACCTGTCTTGTTGCTTGGAGACAATTGGAATGCGTGGTGGGCTACCCAGCCATCCATCCTTAGAACCCTGCTCGGAATCGTTTTCCTGGAGCCAACCAAAAGGTCTCAATTGTCCTGCAGAAGAATCTTTGCAGTTGGGGGCTTCTCACAACTCCCATCGTGGGAAAATCCCCATGCCCTCGTGATCCACCCCCCCTTCAAGAAGGGGCCATCAGGGACAGAATGTCCAACCTGAGCGATCGTCTGATCCTCGCCCTGACTTCAGATGCTCGAGATCTCGATTCAGGTCTCACCCAGAAAGCTAGGCCTAGCTTGGGTTCTCAGACTTCCGTCCTCAGACTACTGGCCTACAAGCCCTCCAGTTTGGCAATCCAGAACTACAATGCAGCACTCTGCCTGTACTCCAGAAGGAAAACATTGCCCTCTGGGCCTACCCAGAATCCCCAAATGAGGATGAACCTGCACGCCATTCGGCTCTACCCCACATATTAGGTTGACATGGGCACTAATGCCCTTTCTGACACAGCCTGAGCCTGGACCTCCTGGCCCCACCCAGACAGCTGCCCTCACATTGAGCACATCGGACCCGCCATGGCCTTAGGTCGCCATCTCTTCTCAACCTCGGTTTTCAGGCTTCAGAACCTAGACCATATCTCCAATCACAGCCCGGATTTGAAAATGATGCAGACATCAGAACTCTTTCCCCACGGCAAGAAACCTTGTGGTTGGCCTGTTGTTCAATGTTCAGTGAACTTGAAAACAGTGTGGCTCATGAGGCCCCGCCCATGCTTGCTGGCCACATTGGTCACAAACACACATTGTGACCCTCAGCCTGAGCCTAGTCCTCAGGTAAGGCCTCTCAGTGGCTGGATGGAGAGACAGCATATTGGGCATGCCATGCCCCTAGGCCCCAATTTTTAACCATAGTTCGGGTTGTCCCTTCACTCTTCCCCAGGGCTCTGCTTTGGAATTCCTCTTTTGGTGGGACACCTGAGGTTACAAACCTGAAAGGAGTCCTCCCAACCCACAGATTGACGAAAAACAATTGGGATCTGGCCAAGTCCACAGAGAGACAAGATTCGTCCATGGCCCATGAGGCCACTGCAACATTCAACGTCCATCGCTGATACAAAATCTAGAGACAAAAGCCTGAGCACGCGCCTCAGACTCGCTCATTCTTCATATCCTGAATAGTTCTTCAGATAAGAACCTACACGGCACTCGAATGCACCCAAAATATATAGTCTAACCTGGGCACTAATGCACTGTCTGACAACCTGAGCCCGGTCCTCGTGACCAACACCCAGACAGCTGACCGCACACTGAGCACATCAGAACCGCCATGGCCTTAGGTCAACATCTCTTCCCTACCTCAGTTTTCAGGCTTCAGAACCTAGACCTTAACTCCAATCACTGCCCAGGGGTGACTGTGATGCAGAAATAGGAACTCTTCCTTACCCATGGCAAGAAACCTTGTGGTTGGCATGTTGTCCAATGTTCAGTGTAGGAGAAACCAGCTTTCACCCTGGGGCCCCACCCATTCGTGAGTGTTACGAGGGCATAAACACGCATTGTGACCCTCAGCGTGAGTCCTGTCCTCTAGTACGTCCTCTCAGTGGCTGGACCATTAGATGTCATAATGGGCTTGACATGTCCCTAGGCCCCAATTTTTAACCAGATTTCAGGTTGTCCAGTCGCCCCTCCCCAGGGCTCTACTCTGGAATCCCTCATTTGGTGGGACAACTGCGGATGAAAAACAAAATAACACAAATCAACACCAGAACAACGGACTTCTCCCATCCCGCAAAATGACCCCAAACTCTTTGGACGGGGCCAACATCCCAGAGAGTAAGACTCGTCCATTTCCCATGATGTCACCCGGAAAATTCACGACTATGAGTGACACGATATCCAGAGTCAAAAACTTGAGCAAGAGCCTCACACTCGCCCTTTTTTCATATCCCGAAGTGTTCTCCTCATGGTCTGTAGATCAGTCCTGCCATACCTATGACCTGAAACATAAGCCGAGTTTGTGTTTTCAGACAAATGTCCAAACAGCCGTGGCCTACACACCCTACAGGCTCAGGCCCCGGAGCCACAGCTGACAACTGTGCTTCCCCTCTCCAAGGGAATTGCATGTGCCCACTCCAAGGGCCACAACCCTACTCATACGATAAACCTCCAAATTACCTGAAGTCATACCAATATTTGTGTCTTCCCAGGACAAAGAGGGGCAATCTGGGCCCATCTGAGCACCTACCTTCTCTCAGACCGGAAGACTGATATCCCCAGAGGTAAAAAGGAATGAAAAGGCCCCTAGGCACCGATCGGATCCATTGCTTTGGTTTCCAGGTATCTCTCCTCAGAGGCCTGGTTTTCAATAACAGCATATGGCTGTTTCTTGACTCACCCATCAGAACAAATTTCATCTACACATGGGAAACTTGAACAAGGGAGCTCTGTGAAACCCTCTCCTTAGGAGAACCCTTCAGGGCCCCAGTGCCACCGCTTTATTCCAAGGTCTCCATAGACACAAAATCATATTAGGACACATCCACGGGAGAGTCCATTTCAACTGAGCCACCTCGGTTGCTCCCCCAGATCCAGCAGATCTAACCTGTCTTGTTGCTTGGAGACAATTGGAATGCGAGGTGTGCTACCCAGCCATCCATCCTTAGAACCCTGCTCAGAATCATTGTCCTGGAGCCAACCAACAGGTCTCAATTGTCCTGCAGAATAATCTTTGCAGTTGGAAACTTCTCACAACTCCCATCGTGGGAAAACGCCCAGGGCCTCGTGATTCACCCCCCCCCTTCAAGAAGGGGGCATCAGGGACAGAATGTCCAACCTGAGTGATCGTTTGATCCTCGCCCTGACGTCAGATGCACAAGATCTCGATTCAGGTCTGTAGATTGTGCCAGCCGGATCCTCACCCAGAAACCTAGGTCTAGCTTGGCTTCTCAGACTTCCGTCCTCAGACTACTGGCCCACAAGCTCTCCAGTTTGGCAAACCAGAACTACAATGCAGCACTCTGCCTGCCCTCCAGAAGAAAAACATTGCCCTCTGGGGCTACCCAGAAAACCCAAATGAGCATCAACCTGCACGTCATTCGGTTGTACCCCCAATATATAGGCTGACCTGGGCACTAAAGCCCTTTGTGGCACACCCTGAGCCTGGACCTCCAGGTCCCACCCAAACACTTGGCCGCACACATAGAACATCGGACACGTCATGGCCTTAGTTCGTCATCTCTTCTCAACCACGGTTTTCAGGCCTACACACCTACAGGCTCAAGCCCCTGGAGCCAAACATGAAGACTGGGCTTGCCCTCTCCAAGGGAATTATATGTGCCCATTCCAATGGCCACAACCCTACTAATAGGATAAAACTCAAAAGTCCCTGAGGCCATCCCAATATTTGTGGCTTCCCAGGACAAAAAGGGGCAATCTGTGCCCATCTGAGTACCTACCGCCACTCAGACTCGTAGACTGATGTCCCCAGAGGTCAAAAGGAATGAACAGGCCCACAGGCACCTATCGGATCTATTGCTTTGGTTTCCAGGCATCTCTCCTTAGAGATCCTTTGAACCATTAGAACCCTGCTCTTGTGTCGTTCCTTATGGGACATCCTTGAGCCATCCAACAGGTGTAGGCTGTCCCACAGGATTCCTTGTCTATGGACCACCTCACAACTCATATCATGGAAAGCTTCCAAGGTCACATGATGCCCCCAATCTTCATGAAGTCGGATCACGGAAAGAAACTCCAACCTGAGCCAACGGATGATCTTCGCCTAGACTTCAGATGCACGAGATCTTGATTAAGCTCTTCAGAGTGCACCTGCTGTGCCCTCACTCCAAACCCTAAGCATAGCTAGTGTTCTCACACTTCCGTCCTCACTCTCCTGGACCACACGCCCTCCATTTTGGGATTTCCGATGACACAGTGCTGCACTCTGCCTGCACTCTAGAAGAAAAACGTTGCCCTATGGGTCTACCCAGAAACCTCAAATGAGGATAAACCTGCATGCCACTCAACTGTACACCAATTATATAGTCTAGCCTGTGCACTAATGCCCTGTCTGACACAACCTGAGGCCTGAATTCCCAACCGACACCCAGACAGCTTGCCGTACACTGAGAACATCTGAACTGCCATGGCCTTAGGTTGCCATCTCTTTCCAACCTGGTTTTCAGGCTACAGAAACCTAGACCTTATCTCTACTCATTTCCCATGGGTGAACGTGATGCAGAAATCATAACTCCTCCTTCCCTCTCGCCAGAATCTTGTGGTTGGCATCTTATCCAAAGTTCAGTGTAGGACCCCTGTTGGACCTACAGGAGTAGTAGTAGGGCCCCTGAGGGTAATGTAGGGTCCCCGAGGCCCTGCCCATGCTTAAGAGCTGCGGTGGGCACAAACACACATTGGGACCCTCAGTTTGAACCCTGTCCTCAAGGAAAGCCTCTCAGTGGCTGGACCATGAGCCCACATATGAGGCCTGCCATGCCCCAAGTCACCCAATCTTAACCAGAGGTAGAGACATCTAGTCACCCCTACTCACGCTCTGCTCTGGAATCCCTCTTTGGTGGGACATTTGAGGTAAGTAAACACAGAAAGGATTCCTCCCACCCACAAAATGTCCCCAATCACTTGGGATCAGAGAGAAAGACTCCTCCATGGCCCATGAGGCTAGCCCGACATTCCACGGCCACTATTGACACAAAATCCAGAGACATAAGCCTCACCCTTAGGTCATAGCCCAAAAAATTCTCCTTATACTCTGTAGATCGGGCCTGCCATACCTACGTCCCCAAACCGTGTTTTCAGACTTCTATCCTGATATCCCTGTCCCACACACCCTCCAGGCTGAGGCCCCTGGAGCCACACCTCAGGACTGTGCCTGCCCTGTCCAAGGAAATTCTTCCCATTCCATTGGCCACAACCCTACAGATTAGGAGAAACCTCCAAAGTCCCAGAGGCCATTCCAATACTGTAGGCCGCCCAGTACAAATAGGGGTGATCTGCACATGCTGAGCAACGACCTCAACTCACCCGTAGACAGATATCCCAAGAGAAAGGTATTAAACTGGACAGGCCCCTAGAACGTAATTGGTTCCATTTCTTTTGTTTCTAAGCATCTCTCCTCAGAGGCCTGTTTTCCAATACCAGCATATGGGGGATTCCAGAGATATCAATCAGAACAAATCTTGTCTCCACATGGGAAACTTATCCTTTGGAGCTCTGTAAAAACCTCCAGTTAGGAGAAACCTTTAGGTAACCGGAGCCACCGCCCTATTCCAAGGTCTCCATGGGCACAAACCCGCATTATGACCATTCGGCAGGAGAGTACATTTCAAATCAGCCCCGTAGATTACTCCCCCAGAGCCAGAATATCAAACCTGCCTTGTCGCTAGGAGACAACTGGAATGCAAATCAGACTCTCTAGGCATCCATCGTTGGAATCCTGCTCGGGCGCCGTTCCATATGGGATGTCCTGGGAACCTTCCAACAGGTCTTGACTGTCCTGCAGAAGGAATCCTTGCAGATTGGAGCATCTCACAACTCCTATCGTGGGAAAACCTACATGGCCTCATGAGATGCTCACCTTTATAAAGGGGCCATCATGTACGGAAACTCCAACCTGAGCCAACTTCTGATCCATTGCTTTGGTTTCTATGTATCTCTCCTCAGAGGCCTGGTTTCCAATATCAGAATATGGGGGTTTCCTAAGGAAACAATCAGAACAGATCTCATCTCCACATGAGAAACTTGCTCTTTGGAGCTGTGTCAATACCTCAGGTTAGGAGGATCCTTCAGGGCGCTGGCAACGTGGCCCAATTCCAAGGTCTCCAAGGACACAAACTTACATTATGATCCATCCTCAGGAGAGTCCATTTCAAATCAGCCCCCTCGGCTGCTCACCCAGAGCCAGCAGATCAAACATGCCTTGTCACTAGGAGACTGTTGGAATGCGAGGTGGGCTGCCCAGGCATCCATCCTTAGAACCCTGCTCTGGAGAATTTCTTTATGGGACGTCTTGAATCCAACCAACCTGTCTTGACTGTCTCGCATAATGAATCCTTGTGGTTTGAAGCATCACACAATCCCACTGTGAGAAAACCTCCATTTCCTCATGATGCCCCACACCTTCATAAATGGGCCATCATGGACAGAAACTCCATCCTAAGCCAAAGACTGATCCGCGCCCTGAATTCAGAATCATGAGATCTCGATTCAGCACTTGAGAGTGTGCCTGCTGTGCCCTCGCCGCGAAACCTTAGCCTAACTTGTGTTCTCAGACTTCCGTCTTCACAATCCTGGCCACACCCCTCCAGTTTGGCAATTCTGGAGACACAATGCAGCACTCTGCCTGCCCTCCAGAAGTACAATGTTGCCCTATAGGGCTAACCAAAAACGCCAAATGAGTAACAACCTGCATGCCACTCGACCATACCCCAATTATACAATCTAGCCTGTGCACTAAAGCCCTGTCTGACACAGCCTGAAGGCAGACCTCCAGTCCAACACCCAGACAGATGGCCGTACACTGAGCATATCAAACCCAAAATGGCTTTCGGCCATCATCTCTACCCAACCTCAGTTTTCACCTTCAGAACCTAGAGCTTATCTCCACTCACTGCTCAGGAGTGAACGTGATACAAGAATCAGAACTTCTCCTTCGCCATGGCAAGAAACCTTGTGGTTGGCATGTGGTCCAACGTTCATTGTAGGAGAAAGCAGCATGGACTATGAGGCCCCACCTATCCCTGAGGGCTACAATTTGCACAAACACACATTGTTACCCTCAGCGTGAGCCCTATCCTCATGTAAAGCCTCTTAGTGACTGGAACAACAGCCCAAATATGGGGCTTGCCAAGCCTCTAGTCCCCCAATCTCAACCAGAGTTAGAGATGTCTAGTCACCCCTACTCAGGGCACTGCTCTGGAATCCCTCTTTGGTGGGACACCTGAGGTAAAAAAAAAAAAAAAAATACAGAAAGGACTCTTCCCATTCACAGAATGATCCCAACCACTTGGGATCAGGCCAAATCACCATAGAAAGACTTGTCCATGGCCCTTGAGGACACCCCGACATTCCACGGCCACCGTAGGCACAAAATCCAGAGACAAAAGCCTGAGCAAACGCCACATACTCGTCCTTTGTTCATAGCCCGGAAAATTCTCACAGTCTGTAGATCGAGCCTTCATACATGCATCCCCAAACCTAAGCTGAGTTTGTGTTTTCAAACTTCTGTCCCCACAGTCCTGGCCCACACACCATCCAAGCTGGGGCCCCTGGAGCCACACCTGAGGACTGTGGCTTCCCTCTCCAGGGGAATTCTGCCATTTCCATTGGACACAACCCCTATAGATTAGGAGAAACCTCCAAAACTCCCCGAGGCCATCCCAATAGTGTTGGCTGCCCAGGACAAACAGGGATGATCTTTCACAAGTTAGGAAACTACCCTCCACTCAGACCCAGAGACAGATCCCCCTAGAATAAGATTGAACTGGACAGGCACTTAGGCCCTAATCAGATCCATTGCTTTTGTTTCCAGGCATCTCTCCTCAGAGGCCTGGTTACCAATACCAGCATATGGGGGATTACTGAGGCACTCATAGAAAAATCTCGTCTCCACATAGGAAATGTACTCTTTGGAGCTCTATAAAAACCTCTGTTTTAGGAGAATCTTTCAGGGCCCCGGATCAAGCGCCCCATTCCAAGGTCTCCATGAACTTAAACCCACATTATGATCTATACTCCGTAGAGTCCATGTCAACTCATCCCCCTTGGTTTCTCCCCCAGGGCCTGCAGATCAAACCTGCCTTGTTGCTAGGAGACAACTAGAATGGGAGGGGGGCTGCCCAGGCATCCATCCTTAGAACCCTACTCTGGAGTCGTTCCATATGGGACATCCTAGAGCCATCCAACAGGTCTCAAGTGTCCCACAGAAGGAATCTTTGCAGTCTGGTGCATCTCACAACTCCCATTGTGGGAAAATCTTCATGGCCTCTTGAGACGCTCCACTTTATAAAGGGGCCATCATGGACAGAAACTCCAACCTGAGCAAACGTCTGATATTCGCCCTGGCTTCAGGTGCATGAGATCTTGATTCAGCTCTGCAGAGTGTGCCTTCTGTGCCCTCACCCCAAAAACTAAGCTTAGCTTGTGTTCTCAGACTACCATCCTCACACCCCTGGCCCAAAAGCCCTACAGTTTGGCAATAATAGGGCCACAATGCAGCACTCTGCCTGCCCTCCAGAAGAAAAACGTTGCCTTATGGAGCTACCTAGAAACCCGAATGAGGATCAACTGAACGCCACTCGACTGCACCCCAAATATACAGTCTACCCTGTCTAATGCCCTGTCTGACACAGCATGAGCCCACACCTCCAGACCTACGCTCAACAGCTAGCCACACACTGAGCTCATTGTACCCATCAGGTCCTTAGGTCTTCATCTCTTCCCAACCTCGGTTTTCGGGTTTCAGAACCTAGACCTAAACTCCAATCACTGTCCAGGGGTGAACGTGATGCAGAAATCACAACTCTTCCTTCGCCATGGCCGGAAACCTTGTGGTTGGCATATTCTCCAACGTTCAGTGTAGGAGAATCCAGCGTGGCCCATGAGGCCCTTCCCGTGCTTGAGGGCCTTGTTGGGCACAAATAGGCATTGTGACCCTCAGCATGAGCCCTGACCTCAAGGAAGACCTCTCAGTGTCTGAATCAAGAGCCCACATATTGGACTTGCCATGCCCCTAGGCCCCCAAACTTAAACAGAGGAGGGGTTATCCAGTTGTCCCTACCGAGGACTCTGCTCTGGAATCCCTATTTTATTGGCACACATGAGGTACATTAAATAAAATAAAAAACAGAAAGGACTCCTCCCATCCCACAGAATGTACCCAAACTCTTGGGATTGGGTCAAATCCTCAGAGAAGGAAAGCCGTCCACAACCCATGAGGCCACGCCAGCATTCGACCCACATTGTTGACACAAATCCAGAGACAAAACCTGAGCAAGCACCTCAAACTCACCCTTTTACATATCCCGAAGTGTTATCACGGTCTGTAGATTGGGCGTGCCATACCTATGTCCCCAATCCTAAGCGGAATTTGTGTTTTCAGACTTCTGTCCCCAGAGGCCTGGCCCACACACCCTCAAGGTTGGGCCCCTAGAGCCAAACTCAGAACTGTGCCTGCGCTCTCCAGGGGATTTCTGCCCATTCCATTGGCCAAAACCCTAAAGATTAGGAGAAACTCCAATGTCCCGAGGCCATTCCCAATATTATAGGCTGACCAGGACAAACAGGGGCGATCTGACACAAGCCGAGCAACTACCTCCCCTCAGATCCATAGACACGTATCCCCAGGAAAGAGATTGATCCGGACAGGCACCTAGGCCCTAATCATATCCATTGCTTTTGTTTCCAGGCATCTCTCCTCAGAGGCCTGGTTTCCAATACCAGCATATGGGAGATTCCTTAGGCACTCATCAAAACAATTCTCTTCTCTACATAGGAAACGTACTCTTTAGAGCTCCATCAAAACCTCCGGTTATGAACATCCCTCAAGGCCCTGGATCAAGCACCCCATTCCAAGGTCTCCATGGACAGAAATGCACATTCTGACCCATCCTCAACTCACCCATTTCAACACACCCACCTCGGTTACTCCCCTAGATCCAGCAGATCGAACTTGCCTTGGCGCTATGAGACACCTGGAATGGGAGGCAGGCTGCCCAGGCATCCATCCTTACAACCGTGCTCTGGATAACTTCCTTATGGGATGTCCTGGAGCCATCCAGCAGGTCTCGACTGTCCCACGGAAGGAATCATTGCGGTTTGGAGCATCTCACAATTCCCATCGTGGGAAAACCTCCATGGCCTCGTGACACCCTCCCCTTCATGAAGGGGCCGTCATGGACAGAAACTCCAACCTGAGCCAACGTCTGATCCTAGCTCTGTCTTCAGGTACACGTGATCTCGAATCATCTCTACAGAGGGTTCCTGCCGTCCCCTCACCCCGAAATCTAAGTCTGGCTTGTGTTCTCAGAATTTTTTCCTCACACTCCTGGCCCACAAGCCTTCCAGTTTGGGAATTCTGGAGCCACTATGTGGCACTGTGTCTTCCTTCCAGAAGAAAAACGTTGCCCTCTGGGGCTACCCAGTAACCACAAATGAGTACCAACCTGCACGAAACTCGACAGCACCCCAATGATACAGTAAGGCTGGGCACTAATTCCCTGTGTGCCACAGCCTGAGCCTGCACCTCCCAACCGACACTCAACAGCTGGCCGAACACTGAGCACATCAGTCACACCATGGCCTTAGGTCTTCATCTCTTCCCAACCTCAGTTTTCAGGCTTCAGAACCTAGACCTTAAATCCAATCAGAGTCCAGGAGTGAAAGTGTTGCAGAAATTAGAAAGCCTTCTTCCCCATGGCCAGAAAACTTGTGGTTGCCATATTGTACAACGTTCAGTGTAGGAGAAACCAGCATGGTACATTAGGCCACGCCCTGACTTGAGGGGCTCCTTGGGCACAAAAACACATTGTGAAACTGAATGTGAGCCCTATGCTCAAGGAAGGCCTCTCAGTGTCTGGACCAAGAGCCCACATATGGGGCTTGCCATGTTCTTAGGTCCCAATGTTAACCAGAGTTCTGGTTGTCCAGTCGCCCCTCCCCAGGACTCTGCTGTGGAATCCCTCTTTTGGTGGTCCACCTGAGGTAAAAAAAAAAAAAAAAAAAAAAAAACCAGAAAGGCCTCCTCCCTTCCCACAGAATGACCCCAAACTCTTGGGATTGGGTCAAATCCCCATAAAGGGAGCCTCATCGATGGCCCATGAGGACACCTGGACATTCCATGCAATCGGAGACACATATCCAGAAAAAAATAAGCATGAGCAAGCACCTCACTTTCGCCCTTTGTTCATATCCCGAAGAGTTCTCCTCACGGTCTATATATCGGGCCGGCCATACCTACAGACCCAAACCTAAGTGGAGTTTGTGTTTTCAGACTTTTGTCCAAATAGCCCTGGACCACACACGCTCCACACTTGGGTCCCTGGAGCCACACCTCAGGACTGTGCTTCCCTTTCAAGAAAATTCTTCCCACTCCATTGGCCACAACCTTGCAAATTAGGAAAAACCTCCAAAGTTACCGAGGCCATCCCAATAGTGTAGGCCGCCCAGGACAAACAGGTGTGATCTCAAACCAGCTGAGCAACTAACTCCACTCAGACAAAAGATGTCCCCAGAGAAGAATATTGAACCGGACAGGCCCCTAGGCCCTAATCAGATCCATTGCTTTGGTTTCCAGGCATCTCTCCTCAGAGGCCTCATTTCCAATACCAGCAAATGGTGGTTTCCTGAGGCACCAATAAGAACAAATCTCGTCTCCCCATGGAAAACTTGCTCATTGGAGCTTTGTTATCACCTCTGGTTAGGAGAATCCTTCAGGGCCCTGGTACCACTGCCCCATACCAAGGTCTCAATGGACTCAAACCAACATTAAGACCATCCTCAGGAAAGTCCATTTCAACTCATTTAAGACCATCCTCAGGAAAGTCCATTCCAACTCAGCCCCCTCTGATGCTACCCCAAGCCAGCAGATCAAACGTTTCTTTGTTGCTAGGAGACAATTGGAATTGAGGCTTTCTGCCCAGGCATCCATACTTAGAACCCTGTTCTGGAAAAATACCTTAGGAGACGTCCTGGAGCCATCCAACAAATCTTAATTGTCCCACAGAAGGAATCCTTGCGGTTTGGAGCATCTCACAACTCTAATAGTGGGAAAACCCCCATGGCCTCATAATGCCCCCCCCCCCCTCATGAAGGGGCCAACATGGACAGAAACTCCAACCTGAGCCAAAGTCTGATCCTCGACCTGACTTCAGACTCATGAGATCTCAATTCAGCTCTGCAGAGTGTGCCTGCCATGTCCATTCCCTGAAACCTAAGCCTAGCTTGTGTTCTCAGACTTCCGTCCTCACTCTCCTGGCCCACAAGCCCTCCAGTTTGGGAATTCCGAAGCCACAATGCAGCACTCTGCCTGCCCTCCAGAAAAAAACTTTGCCCTATGCTGCTAATAAGAAACCCCAAATGATTATCTAATGCATGCCACTCGACTGTAAAGCAATTATACAGCCTACCCTGAATACGAATGCCCTGTCTGGCACAGCCTGAGACAAGACATCCCAAACGACACCTAGACAGCTGGCTCCAACCTGCACACAAGGGACCCGCTATGGCTGTAGTTCGTCATCTCTTCCCAACCTCGGTTGTCAGGCTTCAGAACCGAGACCTTATCTCCAATCACTGCCCAGGGGTGAACGTGATGCAGAAATTAGAATTCCTCCTTCCCCATGGCCAGAAACCTTGTGGTTGGCATTTTGTCCAACGTTCAATGTGGGAAAACCTGCATTGTAGGAAAGGCCACGCCAGTGCTTGAGGGCCGCCTAGGGCACAGACATGCATTGTGACCTGTAGCGTGAGTCCCGTATTAAAGTAACGCCTCTCAGTGGCTGGACCAAGATCCTGCATATGGGGCTTGTCATATCCATAGGCCCCCAGGATTAACTAGAGAGCGGGTATTCCAGTTGTCAGTTCCCACTGCTATGCTCCAGAATCCCTCTACTAGGGGGACACATGAGGCAGAAAACAGGACTCTTCCCTTCCCACAGAATGACCCCAAACTCTTGGGGGCTGGACAACCTACCAGAGAGGGAGACTTCTACGACCCATGAGGCAACTCCTACATTAAACGGCCATTGTGGACAAAATATCCAGAGACAAAAGACTGAGTGACTGCCTCCCTCTCACCCTTCTTTCATATCCAGAGGAGCTCCCCTCACGGACTGTAGATCAGGCCTGCAATAACCTCGGCCCCAAACCTGAGCTGAGTTTGGGTTTTTGGATGTCTGTCTGCACAGCCGTGGCCCACACCGCCTCCAGGCTGGGGTCTCTGGAGCCACACCACAGAACTGTGCCTGCTCTCTCCTAAGAAACTGCCCGTTCCATTGGCCACAACTCTACAAAATAGTAGAAACCTCAAGGTCCCCAAGGACATCCCACTACCGCAAGCCGCACTGGACAAACAGGGGCATTATGACACCAGCTGAGCAACTACTACCTCCATGCAGACACACAGACTGATATCCGCAGAGACAGAAGATTGAACCAGACAGGCCCCTAGGCCCTATTATGAACTCTTGCTTTGGTGTCCAGGTATCACTCCTCAGTGGCCTGTGTTCGAAGACCAGCATATGGGGCTATCCGGAGGCACCAGACAGAACACCTCTCATCTCCGCATGGAAAGCTTCCTTGTTGGAGTTGTGTCAAACCCTTCGGGTTGGAGAATCCTGCAGAGTCCCTTAGCTACTGCCACATTCCAAGGTCTCCATGGCCACCAACCCACATTATGACTCATCCTCAGGAAAGTCCATTTAAACTCAGCGTTCTGGGTAGCTCACCCAAGAGCCCGCAGATTGAGCGTGCCTTGTCTCGACCAGGCAATGGGAAGGTGAGTTGATGTTTCTCGGCATCCATGCTTAGGCCCCTGCTCTCGAGTCTTTCTGTATGGGGCATCCTGGAACCATCCAATAGTACTCGACTGTCCTGAAGAAGGAAACTTTGAAGTTTGGAGCAGCTCACAACTCCCAGTGTAGGGAAACCTCCCTGGCCTCATGACGCCACCACCCCCTTCATGAAGGGGCCGTCATGGACACAAACTCCAGCTTGAGGCAACATCTGATACTTGCCCTGACCTCAGATGCAGGAGATCTCGATTCAGCCTCTGCACAGTGGGCCCAAACCTGGTGCTACCTTGTGTTTTCAGACTTCCTTCCACACACTCCTGGCAAACATGTCCTCAAGACTTGGAATTCTGGAACCAAAATGCAGCCCTATGCTGGCCCTCCAGAAGAAAAACGTTGCTCTATGGGGATCTCCATAAACCCCAAATGAGGATCAACCTGCTCGGTTCTCGACCTCACCCCAATTGGATTGTTCGGGTTGTCCATTCATCCCTCCCCAGAGCTCTGCTTTGGAATCCCTCTTTTGGTGGGACACCTGAGGTAACAAAACTAAAAGGACTCCTCCCATCCTTCAGATTGACCCCAAACAATTGGGATTGGACCAAATTCACAGAGAGGAAGTCTCGTCCATGGCCCATGAGGCCTCCCCGAGATTCCACAGCCATCGTTGACAACAAATCCAGAGACAAAAGTCTGAGCAAGCGCCTCACACTCGCTCTTTTGTTGTATCCCGAAGAGTTCTCCTCACGGTCTGTAGATCGGGCCTGCCATTCCTACTTCCCAAACCTAAGCCGAGTTTGTGTTTTCAGACTTCTGTCCCCACATTCCTGGCCCACAGACCCTTCAGGCTGGGGCCCCTGGAGCCACACATCAGGACTGTGCCTGTCCATACCACGGGAATTCTGCCCATTCCATTGTCCACAATCGTACAAATTAGGAAAAACCTCCAGAGTCCCCAAGGACATCCCAATAATGTAGGCCGCCCAGGACAAACAAGGGTCATCTGAAACCAGCTGAGCATCTACCTCTACTCAGCGTAGATGGATGTCCCCAGAGAAGAAGATTGAATCAGACAGGCCCCTAGGCCTGAATCAGATTCATTGCTTTCGGTTACAGGTATCTGTCCTCAGAGGCCTGGTTTCCAATATTAGCATATGGGGATTTCATGAGGTAGCAATCAGAACAAATCTCTTCTCCACATGGGAAAATTATCCTTTGAAGATGTCTCAAACCTCCAGTTAGGAGAATCCTTCAGGGCCTGTGTGCCACTGCCCCATTACAAGGTCTCCATAGACACAAAAACACATTAGGACCCATCCACAGGAGAGTCCATTTCAACTGAGCGTATTCGGTTGCTCCGCGAGATCCAGCAGATCTAACTTGTCTTGTTGCTAGGAGACAATTGGAATGTGAGGTGGCCTACCCCGCCATCCACCCTTAAAACCCTGCTCGGAATCATTGGCCTGGAGCCAACCAACAGGTCTCAATTGTCCTGCGGAAGAATCTTTGCAGTTGGGAGTTTCTCACAAATCCCATCATGAGAGAACCCCCATGGCCACATGATCCCCCCCCCTTCATAAAGGGGCCATCAGGGACATAAGGTCCAACCTGAGCGATCGTCTGATCCTCACCCTGACTTCAGATGCACGAGATCTCGGTTCAGGTCTGTAGATTGTGCCTGCCATGTCATCACCCAGAAACCTAAGCCTAGCTTGTGTCCTCAGACTTCTGTCCACAGACTACTGGCTCACAAGCCTTCCAGTTTGGCAATCCAGAACTACAATGCAGCACTCTACCTGCCTTTAGAAGAAATACACTGCCCTCTGGGGCTACCTAGAAACCCCAAATGAAGATCAACCTGCACGCACTTGGCTATACGCAAAATATATAGGATGACCTGGGAAATAATGCCCTTTCTGACACAGCCTGAGCCTGGACACCTGGGCCCACCCAGACAGCTGGCTACATACTGAGAACTTCAGACCCCCCATGGCCTTAGGTCGTTATCCCTTCCCAACCTCAGTTTTCAGGCTTCAGAACCTAGACCTTCTCTCCAATCACTGCCCAGGTTTCAAAATGATGCAGAAATCAGAACTCCTTCCCGATGGCAGGAAAACTTGTGGTTCGCTTGTTGTCCAACGTTCAGTGTAGTGGAAACCAGTGTGTCCCTTGAGGCCCCGCCATTGCTCACGGTCCAGATAGGTAGCAAACACACATTGTGACCCTCAGCCTTTGCCCAGTCCTCAGGTAAGGCCTCTCAGTGGCTGGATGAACAGACAGCCTATTGGGCTTGCCAAGCCCCTAGGCCCCAATTTTTAACCATAATTCGTGTTGTCCCTTCACTCTTCCCCAGGGCTCTGCTTTGGAATTCCTCTTTTGGTGGGACACCTGATGTAACAACCCTGAAAGGAGTCCTCCATCCAACAGATTGACGAAAAACAATTTGTTTCGGGCCAAATCCACAGAGAGCAAGATTCGTCCATGGCCCATGAGGCCTCCTCGACATTCCACGGCCATCGCTGATACAAAATCCAGAGACAAAAGCCTAAGCAAGCGCCTCAGACTCGCACTATCTTCATATCCTGAAGATGTCTTCTCATGGTTTTAGATTGGGCCTGCCATACCTACGTCCCCAAACACAAGCTGAGTTTGTGTTTTCAGACTTCTGTCCTCAAAGTCCTGGGCCACATACCCTCCAGGGTGGGGACCCTGGAGCCACACATTAGGACTGTGCCTACCCAATCCATGGGAATTCTGCCCATTCCACTGTCCAAAATCGTACATGTTAGAAGAACCATCCAAAGTCCCTCAGGCCATCCCAATAGTATAGGTCGCCAGCGACAAAAAAGGACAGTCTGACACCAGCTGAGCATCTAACTCCACTCATACCCTAGAAGGATGTCCCCAGAGAAGAAGATTGAACCAGACAGGACCCTAGGCCAAAATCGGATCCATTGCTTTGGTTTACAGGCATGTCTCCTCAAAACCCTGGATTCCAATACCAGCATTGGGGTTTTCCTGAGGCACCCATCAAAACAAACATCGTCTCCAAAAGGATACTTGTGCATGGGAGCTATGTCAAAAGCTTAGGAGAATACTTCAGGGTCCCGGTGCCACCGCCCCATTCCAAGGCCCTCATGGACACAAACACACATTAGACCCATCCTCAGGAAAGTCCATTTCAACTCAGCCACCCCGGTTGCTCCCGCAGAGCCATCAGATCTAAACTGTCTTGTCGCTAGGAGACAATTGGACTGTGAGGCGGGCTTCCCAGGCATCCATCCTCGAACGTTGGTCTGGACTCATCCATATGGGATGTCCTGGAGCTGTCCAACAGGTCTCAATTGTCCCACAGAAGGAATCCTTGGAGGGGGCATCCCACCACTCACAACGTGGGAATACCTCCACGGCCTCGAGATTCGGCTCCCTTTATGAAGGGGCCGTCATGAACAGAAAATCCAAGCTGAGCCAACGTCTGATCCTCGCTATGACTTCAGATGCATGAGATATTGCTTCAGATCTTCAAGAGGTACATGCCGTGCCCTCGCCCTGAATCCCAAATCTAGCTTGTGTTCTCAGACTTCCGTCCTCACACTCCTGGCCCCGAAGCCCACAAGTTTGCCAGTCCGGACCATCATTGCAGCACTCTGCCTGCCCTCGAGAAACTAAATATTGCCCAATGAGCTGCCCGGGCACATTAAATGAGAATAAACCTACACGGCACTCGAATGTACCCAAATTATATAGTCTAACCTGGGCAGTAATGCACTGTCTGACACACCCTGAGCCGGGACCTCCTGAGCAACACCCAGACAGCTGACCGCACCCTGAGCCCATAAGACCCGCCGTGGCCTTAGGTCATCATCTCTTCCCTACCTCAGTTTTCAGGCTTCAGAACCTAGACCTTATCTCCAATCACTGCCCAGGGGTGAGTGTGATGCAGAAATCAGAACTCTTCCTTACCCATGGCAAGAAACCCTGTGGTTGGCATGTTGTCCAACGTTCAGTGTAGGGGAAACCAGCATTCACCCTGAGGCCCCGCCCATTCTTGAGAGCGACGAGGGCATAAACACACATTGTGACCCTCAGCGTGAGTCCTGTCCCCTAGTACATCCTCTCAGTGGCTAGAACATTAGATGCCATAATGGCTGGACATGTCCCTAGGCCCCAAATTTAAACCAGATTTCTGGTTGTCCAATCGCCCCTCCCCAGGGCTCTACTCTGGAATCCCTCATATGGTGGGGTTTGAAAAACAAAACAAAACAACAACAACAACAAAAAAAAAAAAAACGGACTTCTTCCATCCCACAGAATGACCCCAAACTCTTTGGACGGGGCCAAACCCCCAGAAAGTATGACTCGTCCATTTCCCATGAAGTCACCCGGATATTTCATGAACATGAATGGCACGATATCCAGAGATAAAAACATAAGCAAGAGCCTCACACTCGCCCATTTTTCATATCCCGAAGAGTTCTCCTCATGGTCTGTAGATCAGTCCTGCCATACCTATGACCCGAAACATAATCCGAGTTTGTGTTTTCAGACAACTATCCAAACAGCCCAGGCCTACACACCCTACAGGCTCAGGCCCATGGAGCCAACCTGAGGACTGTACTTGCCCTCTCCAAGGGAATTCTGTGTGCCCATTCCAATGGCCACAACCCTACTAATAGAATAAACCTCCAAAGTCCCTGAGGCCATCCCAATAGTGGTGGCTTCCCACGACAAACAGGAGCAATCTGAGCCCATCTGAGAACCTACCTGCACTCAGACTCGTAGACTGATATCCCTAGAGGTAAAAAGGAATGAACAGGCCCCTAGGCCCTAATCGGATCCATTGCTTTGGTTTCCAGGCATCTCTCCTCAGAGGCCTGGATTTCAATAACAGCATATGGCTGTTTCTTGACTCAGCCATCAGAGCAAAACTCATCTACACATAGGAAACTTGCACGTGGGAGGTGTGTCAAAGCCTCTTTTTAGGAGAACACTTCAGGGCCCCAGTGCCACCGCTTCATTCCAAGGTCTCCATAGACACAAAATCATATTAGAACACATCCACGGGAGAGTCCAATTCAACTCAGCATATTCAGTTGCTCCGCGAAATCTAGCAGATCTAACTTGTCTTGTTGCTAGGAGACAATTGGAATGCGAGGTGGGCTACCCGCCATCCATCCTTAGAACCCTGCTCAGAATCATTGGCCTGGAGCCAACCAACAGGTCTCAATTGTCCTGCAGAAGAATCTTTGCCGTTGGGAGCTTCTCACAACTCCCATCGTGAGAAACCCCCATGACCTCGTGATACCCCCCCCCCTTCATGAAGGGGACTTCAGGGACATAAGGTACAACCTGAGAAATAGTCTGATCCTCACCCTGACTTCAGATGCACGGGATCTCAATTCAGGTCTATATATTGTGCCTGCCATGTCCTCACCCAGAAACCTAAGCCTAGCTGGTGTCCTCAGACTTCCATTCTCACACTAATGGCCCACAAGCCCTCCAGTTTGGCCATCCAGAATTACAATGCAGCACTCTGCTTTCCCTCCAGAAGAAAAACATTGCCCTCTGGGGCTACCCAGAAACCCCAAATGAAGATCAACCTGCACGCCAATTGGCTGTACCCCAAATATATAGGCTGACCTGGGCAATAATGCCCTTTCTGACAGAGGCTAAGCCTGGACCTCCTGGCCCCACCCAGACAGCTTGCCGCTCACTGAGCACATAGGTCCAGCCATTGCCTTAGTTCGTTATCTCTTCCCAACCTCGGTTTTCAGGATTCAGATCCTAGACCATATCTTCAATCACTGCCCAGGTTTGAAAATGATGCAGATATCAGAACTCCTTCCCAATGTCAAGAATCTTGTGGTTGGCTTGTTGTCCAACGTTCAGTGTAGTGGAAACCTGTTTGTCCGATGAGGCCCCACCTTGCTCGCGGGCCACATAGGTGGCAAACTCACATTGTGACCCACAGCCTTAGCCCAGTCCTCAAGTAAGGCCTCTCAGTGGCTGGATGAAGAAACAGCATATTGGGCTTGCCATGCCACTATGCCCCAATTTTTAACCATAGTTCGGGTTGTCCCTTCATTCTTCCCCAGGGCTCTGCTTTGGAATTCCTCTTTTGGTGGGACACCTGATGTAACAACCCTGAAAGGAGTCCTCCATCCAACAGATTGACGAAAAACAATTTGGATCGGGCCAAATCCACAGAGAGGAAGATTCGTCCATGGCCCGTGAGGCCTCCTCGACATTCCACGGACATCGCTGAAACAAAATCCAGAGACAAAAGTTTGAGCAAGCGCCTCAGACTCGTACTTTCTTCATATCCTGAAGTTGTCTTCTCATGGTTTGTAGATCGGGCCTGCCATACCTACGTCCCCAAACATAAGCTGAGTTTGTGTTTTCAGACTTCTGTCCTCAAAGTCCTGGGCCACACACCATCCAGGCTGGGGACCCTGGAGCCACACATTAGGACTCTGCCTACCCAATCATGGGAATTATGCCCATTCCATTGTCCAAAATCGTACAAGTTAGGAGAACACTCCAAATCCCTGAGGCCATCCCAATAGTATAGGTCGCCCTGGACAAAAAGGTCAGTCTGACATCAGCTGAGCATCTACCTCGACTCATACCCTAGATGGATGTCCCCAGAGAAGAAGATAAACCAGACAGGACCCTAGGCTAAAATCGGATCCATTGCTTTGGTTTACAGTTATGTCTCCTCAAAACCCTGGTTTCCAATACCAGCATTGGGGTTTTCCTGAGGCACCCATCAGAACCAAACTCGCCTCCACAAGGAAACTTGTGCATGGGATCTATGTCAAAAGCTGAGGAGAATACTACAGGGTCCCGGTGCCACCGCCTCATTCCAAGGCCCTCATGGACACAAACACACATTAGACCCATACTCAGGAAAGTCCATTTCAACTCAGCCACCCCGGTTGCTCCCGCAGAGCCATCAGATCTAAACTGCCTTGTCTCTAGGAGACAATTGGAATGCGAGGCGGGCTTCCCAGGCATCCATCCTTGAACGTTGGTCTGGACTCATCCATATGGGATGTCCTGGAGCTGTCCAACAGGTCTCAATTGTCCCGCAGAAGGAATCCTAGGAGGGGGCATCCCACCACTCCAAACGTGGGAAAACCTCCACGGCCTCGAGATTCGGCTCCCTTTATGAAGGGGCCGTCATGAACAGAAAATCCAAGCTGAGCCAACGTCTGATCCTCGCTCTGACTTCAGATGCATGAGATATTGCTTCAGATCTTCAGGAGGTACATGCCGTGTCCTCGCCCTGAATCCCAAATCTAGCTTGTGTTCTCAGACTTCCGTCTTCACATTCCTGGCACCGAAGCCCACAAGTTTGCCAATCCGGACCATCATTGCAGCACTCTGCCTGCCCTCGAGAAACAAAATATTGCCCAATGAGCTGCCCGGGCACATTAAATGAGAATAAACCTACACGGCACTCGAATGTACTCTAGTACGGCACTACACGGCACTCGAATGTACTCTAGTACATTCTACTACACGCACTCGAATGTACTCTAGTACGTCCTCTCAGTGGCTGGACCATTAGATGTCATAATGGGCTTGACATGTCCCTAGGCCCCAAAATTAAACCAGATTTCTGGTTGTCCAATACCCCTCCCCAGGGCTCTACTCTGGAATACCTCATTTGGTGGGGTTTGAAAAACAAAAAAAAAAAAAAAAATCAACAACAACAAGAAAAACGGACTTCTTCCATCCCACAGAGTGACCCCAACTCCTTAGACGGGGCCAAACCCCCAGATAGTAAGACTCGTCCATTTTCCATGAAGTCACCCTGAAATTTCACAACCATGAGTGAAACAATATCTAGAGACAAAACGTGAGTAAGAGCCTCACAATCGCCCATTCTTCATATCCCAAAGTGTTCTCCTCATGGTCTTTATATCAGACCTGCCATACCTATGACCTGAAACATAAGCCGAGTTTGTGTTTTCAGACAACTGTCCCAACAGCTATGGCCTACACACCCTACAGGCTCAGGCCCCTGAGGCCAAACCTGAAGACTGTGCTTGCCCTCTCCAAGGGAATTGTATGTGCCCATTCCAATGGCCACAATCCTACTAAGAGGATAAACCTGCAAAATCCTGAGGCCATCCCAATAGTTGTGCCTTCCCACGACAAACAGGGGCAATCTGAGCCCATCTGAGCACCTACCTGCACTCAGACCCGTAGACTGATATCCCCAGAGGTAATAAGGAACGAACAGGCCCCTAGGCACCTATCGGATCCATTGCTTTGGTTTCCAGGCATCTCTCCTCAGAGGCCTGGATTTCAAAAACAGCATATGGCTGTTTCTTGACTCACCCATCAGAACAAATTTCATCTACACATGGGAAACATGCACGATGGAGCTGTGTGAATGCCTCTCTTTAGGAGAACCCTTCAGGGCCCCAGGGCCACCGCTTCATTCCAAGGTCTCCATAGACACAAAATCATATTAGGTCACATCCACGGGAGAGTCCATTTCAACTCAGCCTCTTCGGTTGCTCCCCCAGATCCAGCAGATCTGACCTGTCTTGTTGCTTGGAGACAATTGGAATGCGAGGTGGGCTACCCAGCCATCCATCCTTAGAACCCTGCTTGGAATCGTTGTCCTGGAGCCAACCAACAGGTCTCAATTGTCCTGCAGAAGAATCTTTGCAATTGGGACCTTCTCACAACTCCCATCTTCGGAAAACCCCCATGGATTCGTGATCCCCCCCCTTCAAGAAGGGGCCATCAGGGACAGAATGTCCAATCTGAGTGATCGTCTGATCCTCGCCCTGATTTCAGATGCATGAGATCTAGATTCAGGACTGTAGATTGTGCCTGCCATATCCTCACCCAGAAAACTAGGCCTAGCTTGGGTTCTCAGACTTCCGTCCTCAGACTACTGGCCCACAAGCCCCCCAATTTCGCAATTTAGAATTACAATGCAGCACTCTGCCTGCCCTCCAGAAGAAAAACATTGCCCTCTGGGGCTACCCAGAATCCCCAAATGAGGATCAACCTGTACGCCATTCGGCTGTACCCCAAATATATAGGCTTACCTGGCCACTAATACCATTTCTGACACAGCCTGAGCCTGGGCCACCTGGCCCCACTCAGACAGCTGGCCGCACATTAAACAAATCGGACCCACCATGGCCTTAGTTCGTCATCTCTTCTCAATCTCGGTTTTCAGGCTTCAGAACCTAGACCTTATTCTCAGTCACGGCCGGGTTTGAAAATGATGCAGAAATCAGAACTCTTTCCCCATGGCAAGAAACCTTGTGGTTGGCATGTTGTCCAAGGTTCATTGTAGTTGAAACCAGTGTGGCCCATGAGGCCCCGCCCATGCTTTCGGGCCACATTGGTCACAAACACACATTGTGACCCTCAGCCTGAGCCCAGTCCTCAGGTAAGGCCTCTCAGTGGCTGGATGGAGAGAAAACATATTGGGCTTGCCATGCACCTAGGCCCCAATTTTTTACCATAGTTCGGCTTATCCCTTCACTCTTCCCCAGGGTTCTGCTTTGGAATTCCTCTATTGGTGGGACACCGGT
Source organism: Mustela putorius furo (assembly GCF_011764305.1). Taxonomy (NCBI): domain Eukaryota; kingdom Metazoa; phylum Chordata; class Mammalia; order Carnivora; family Mustelidae; genus Mustela; species Mustela putorius. The sequence continues at coordinate 132,072 of NW_025421796.1, read as the reverse complement.
GGTAACAAACCTGAAATGAATCCTCCCATCCCACAGATTGACGAAAAACAATTGGGATTAGGCCAAATCCACAGAGACCAAGATTCGTCCATGGCCCATGAGGCCTCCCCAATATTCCACGGCCATCGCTGATACAAAATCCAGAGACAAAAGACTGAGCACGCGCCTCAGACTTGTTCATTCTTCATATCCTCAAGAGTTCTTCAGATATGAACCTACACGGCACTCGAATGCATCCAATATATATAGTCTAACCTGTGCACTAATGCACTGTCTGACAACCTGAGCCCGGACCTCGTGACCAACACCCACACAGCAGACCGCTCACTGAGCACATCAGAACCGCCATGGCCTTAGGTCATCATCTCTTCCCTACGTCAGTTTTCAGGCTTCAGAACCTAGACCTTATCTCCAATCACTGCCCAGGGGTGACTGTGATGCAGAAATCAGAACTCTTCCTTAGCCATGGCAAGAAACCTTGTATTGGCATGTTGTCCAACGTTCAGTGTAGGAGAAACCAGCATTCACCCTGAGGTCCCGCCCATTCTTGAGTGCAACGAGGGCATATACACGCATTGTGACCCTCAGCGTGAGTCCTGTCCTCTAGTACGTCCTCTCAGTGGCTGGATCATTAGATATCATAATGGGCTTGACATGTCCCTAGGCCCCAAATTTTAACCAGATTTCTGGTTGTCCAGTCGCCCCTCCCCAGGGCTCTACTCTGGAATCCCTCATCAGTGGGACACATGAGTTTGATAAACAAAACAAAACAAATCAACAACAACAGAACAAGGGACTTCTTCCATCCCACAGAATGACCCCAAACTCTTTGGACGGGGCCAAACCCCCAGAGAGTAAGACTCTTCCATTTCCCATGAAGTCACCCGGGTAATTTCACGACCATGAGTGACACGATATCCAGAGAAAAAACTTCAGCAAGAGCCTCACACTCGCCCTTTTTTCATATCCCGAAGAGTTCTCCTCATGGTCTGTAGATCAGTACTGCCATACCTATGACCCGAAACATAAGCCGAGTTTGGGTTTTTAGACAACTGTCCAAACAGCCCTGGAATACACACCCTACAGGCTCAGGCCTCTGGAGCCAAACCTGACGACTGTGCTTGCCCTCTCCAAGGGAATTGTATGTGCCCACTCCAATGGCCACAGCCCTACTAATAGGATAAACCTCCAAAGTCCCTGAGGCCATCCCAATATTTGTGACTTCCAAGGAAAACAGGGGCAATCTGGGCCCATCTGAGCACCTACCGGCACTCAGGGCACTCAGACCCGTAGACTGATGTGCCCAGAGTTAAAAATGAACGAACAGGCCCGTAAGCATCTATTGGATCCATTGCTTTGGTTTTCAGGCATCTCTCCTCAGAGGCCTGGATATCAATATCAGCATATGGCTGTTTCTTGACTCACCCATCAGAACAAATCTCATCTACACATGGGAAACTTGCACGATGGAGCTGTGTGAAAGCCTCTCTTTAGGAGAACCCTTCAGGGCCCCAGTGCCACTGCTGCATTCCAAGGTCTCCATAGACACAAAATCATATTAGGACACATCCACAGGAGAGTCCATTTCAACTCAGTCTCCTCGGTTGCTCCCCCAGATCCAGCAGATCTAACCTGTCTTGTTGCTTGGAGACAATTGGAATGCGAGGTGGGCTACCCAGCCATCCATCCTTAGAACCCTGCTCGGAGTCGTTGTCCTGGAGCCACCCAACAGGTCTCAATTGTCCTGCAGAAGAATCTTTGCAGTTGGGAGCTTCTCACAACTCCCATCGTGGGAAAACGCCCATGGCCTCGTGATCCACACCCCTTCAAGAAGGGGCCATCAGGGTCAGAATGTCCAACCTGAGCTCTCGTCTGATCCTCGCCCTGACTTCAGATGCACGAGAACTCGATTCAGGTCTGTAGATTGTGCCTGCCATATCCTCACCCAGAATCCTAGACCTAGCATGGGTTCTCAGACTTCCATCCTCAGACTACTGGCCCATAAGCCATCCATTTGGCAATCCAGAACTACAATGCAGCACTCTGCCTGCCCTCCAGAAGAAAATCATTGCCCTCTTGGGCTACCCAGAAACCCTGAATGAGGATCAACGGGGCACGCCATTCGGCTGTACCCCAAATATATAGGCTGACCTGGGCACTAATACCATTTCTGACACAGCTTGAGACTGGACCTCCTGGCCCCACCCAGACAGCAGGACACACACTGAGCACATCGGACCCGCCATGGCCTGAGTTCGTCTTCTCTTCTCAACCTCGGTTTTCAGGCTTCAGAACCTAGACCTTATCTCCAATCACGGCCCGGGTTTGAAAATGATGCAGAAATCAGAACTCTTTCCCCATGGCAAGAAATCTTGTGGTTGGTATGTTGTACAAGGTCCTGTGTACTTGAAACCAGTCTGGACATGAGGCCCCGCCCATGCTTGCGGGACACATTGGTCACAAACACACATTGTGACCCTCAGCCTGAGCCCAGTCCTCAGGTAATGCCTCTCAGTGGCTGGATGGAGAGACAGCATATTGGGCTTGCCATGCCCCAGGCCCCAAATTTTAAACATGGTTCGGGTTTTCCCTTCAGTTTTCCCCATGGCTCTGCTTTGGAATTCCTTTTTTGGTGGGACACCTGTGGTAACAACCCTGAGGGAGGTCCTCCAAACCCACAGATTGACGAAAAACAATTGGGATCGGGCCAAATCCACAGAGAGCAAGATTAGTCAATGTCCCATGATGCCTACCCAACATTCCACGGCCATTGCTGATACAAAATCCAGAGACAAAAGCCGGAGCAGGCGCCTCAGACTCGCTCATTCTTCATATCCTGAAGAGTTCTTCAGATTAGAACCTACACGACACTCAAAGGCACCCATAATATATAGTCTAACCTGTGCACTAATGCACTGTCTGACAACCTGAGCCCGGACCTCGTGACCAACACCCAGACAGCTGACCACACACTGAGCACATCAGTCCCGCCATGGCCTTAGATCATCATCTCTTCCCTACCTCAGTTTTCAGGCTTCTGAACCTAGACCTTATCTCCAATCACTGCCCAGGGGTGACTGTGATGCAGAAATCAGAACTCTTCCTTAACCATGGCAAGAAACCTTGTGGTTGGCATGTTGTCCAACGTTCAGTGTAGGAGAAACCAGCATTCACCCTGAGGCCCCGCCCATTCTTGAGTGCGACGAGGGCATAAACACGCATTGTGACCCTCAGCGTGAGTCCTGTACTCTAGTACGTCCTCTCAGTGGCTGGACCATTAGATGTCATAATGGGCTTGACATGTCCCTAGGCCCCAATTTTTAACCAGATTTCTGGTTGTCCATTAGCCCATCCCCAGGGCTCTACTCTGGAATCCCTCATTCGTTGGGACACCTGAGGTTGAAAAACAAAACATAACAAATCAACAACAACAGAACAACGGACTTCTTCCGTCCCAAAAATGACCCCAAACTCTCTGGACGGGGCCAAACCCCCAGAGAGTAAGACTCGTCCATTTCCCATGAAGTCACCCGGAAATTTCACCACCAAGTGTGACACGATATCCAGAGACAAATACATGAGCAAGAGCCTCACACTCGCCATTTTTTCATATCCAGAAGAGTTCTCCTCATGGTCTGTAGATCAGTCCTGCCATACCTATGACCCGAAACATAAGCCGAGTTTGTGTTTTCAGACAACTGTCCAAACAGCCCTGGCCTACACACCCTACAGGCTCAGGCCCCTGGAGCCAAACCTGACGACTCTGCTTGCCGTCTCCAAGGGAAATGTGAGTGCCCCTTCCAATGACCACAACCCTACTAATAGGATAAACCTCCAAAATCCCTGTGGCCATCCCAATATTTGTGGCTTCCCAGGACAAACAGGGGCAATCTGGGCCCATCTGAGCACCTACCGGCACTCAGACCCGTAGACTGATGTCCCCAGAGGTAAAAAGGAAAGAACAGGCCCCTAGGCACATATCTGATCCATTGCTTTGGTTTCCAGGCATCTCTCCTCAAAGGCCTGGATTTCAATAACAGCATATGGCTGTTTCTTGACTCACCCATCAGAACAAATCTCATCTACACATGGGAAATTTGCACAATGGAGCTATGTGAAAGCCTCTCTTTAGGAAAACCCTTCAGGGCCCCAGTGCCACCGATTCATTCCAAGGTCTCCATATACACAAAATCATATTAGGACACATCCATGGGAGAGTCCATTTCAACTCAGACTCCTCGGTTGCTCCCCCAGATCCAGCAGATCTAACCTGTCTTGATGCTTGCAGACAATTGTAATGCGAGGTGGGCTACCCAGGCATCCATCCTTAAAACCCTGCTCGGAATCGTTGTCCTGGAGCCAACAAACAGGTCTCAAATATCCTGTAGAAGAATCTTTGCAGTTGGGAGCTTCTCACAACTCCCATCATGGGAAAAAACATTGGCCTCGTGATCCACCCGCCCTTCAAGAAGGGGACATCAGTGACAGAATGTCCAACCAGAGCGATCCTCTGATCCTCGCCCTCACTTCAGATGCACGAGATCTCGATTCAGGTCTCACCCAGAAACCTAGGCCAAGATTGTGTTCTCAGACTTCCGTCCTCAGTCTACTTGCCCACAAGCCCTCCATTTTGGCAATCCAGAACTACAATGCAGCACTCTGCCTGCCCTCCAGAAGAAAAACATTGCCCTCTGGGGCTACCCAGAAACCCCAAATGAGGATCAACCTGCACGCCATTCGGCTGTACCCCAAATATAGGCTGACCTGGGCACTAATGCCCTTACTGACACAGCCTGAGCCTGGACCTCGTGGCCCCACCCAGACAGCTGGCGGCATACTGAGCACATCGGAACCGCCATGCCCTTAGGTCGTCATCTCTTCCAAACCTCGATTTTCAGGCTTCAGAACGTAGACATTATCACCAATCACGGCCCGGGTTAGAAAATGATGCAGAAATCAGAACTCTTTCCCCATGGCAAGAGACCTTGGGGTTGGCATGTTGTCCAAGGTTCAGTGTACTTGAAACCAGTCTGAATATGAGGCCCCGCCCATGCTTGCGGGCCACATTGGTCACAAACACACATTGTGACCCTCAGCCTGAGCCAAGTCCTCAGGTAATGCCTCTCAGTGGCTGGATGGAGAGACAGCATATAGGGCTTACCATGCCCTAGACCCCAATTTTTAAACATAGTTCGGGTTTTCCCTTCAGTTATCCCCATGGCTCTGCTTTGGAATTCCTCTTTTGGTGGGAAACCTGAGGTAACAAACGTGAAAAAAGTCCTCCCATCCCACAGATTGACGAAAAACAATTGTAATGAGCCAAATCCACAGAGAGCAAGATTCGTCCATGTACCATGAGGCCTCCCCAACATTCCACGACCATCGCTGATACAAAATCCAGAGACAAAAGCCTGAGCACACGCCTCAGACTCGCTCATTCTTCATATCCTGAAGAGTTCTTCAGATAAGAACCTACACGGCACTCGAAGGCACCCAAAATATATAGTCTAACTTGTGCACTAAAGCACTGTCTGACAACCTGAGCCCGGACCTCGTGACCAACACCCAGACAGCTGACCGCACACTGAGCACATCTGTCCCGCCATGGCCTTAGTTCATCATCACTTCCCTATCTCAGTTTTCAGGCTTCTGAACCTAGACCTTATCTCCAATCACTGCCAGGGGTGACTGTGATGCAGAAATCGGAAATCTTCCTTACCCATGGCATGAAACCCTGTGGTTGGCATGTTGTCCAACGTTCAGTGTAGGAGAAACCAGCATTCACCCTGAGGCCCCGCCCATTCTTGAGTGCGACGAGGGCATAAACACGCATTGTGACCCTCAGCGTGAGTCCTGTCCTCTAGTACGTCCTCTCAGTGGCTGGACCATTAGATGTCATAATGGGCTTGACATGTCCCTAGGCCCCAATTTTTAACCAGATTTCTGGTTGTCCATTAGCCCGTCCCCAGGGCTCTACTCTGGAATCCCTCATTCGGTGGGACACCTGAGGTTGAAAAACAAAACAAAAACAAATCAACAACAACAGAACAACGGACTTCTTCCATCCCACAGAATGACCCCAAACTCTTTGGACGGGGCCAAACCCCCAGAGAGTAAGACTCGTCCATTTCCCATGGAGTCACCCGGAAATTTCAGACCATGTGTGACACGATATCCAGAGACAAAAACATGAGCAAGAGCCTCACACTCGCCCTTTTTTCATATCCCGAAGAGTTCTCCTCATGGTCTGTACATCAGTCCTGCCATAACTATGACCCAAAACATAAGCCGCGTTTGTGTTTTCAGACAACTGTCCAAACAGCCCTGGCCTACTCACCCTACAGGCTCAGGCCCCTGGAGCCAAACCTGACGACTGTGCTTGCCCTCTCCAAGGGAATTGTGAGTGCCCCTTCCAATGGCCACAACCCTACTAATAGGATAATCCTCCAAAATCCCTGTGGCCATCCCAATATTTGTGGCTTCCCAGGACAAACAGGGGCAATCTGGGCCCATCTGAGCACCTACCGGCACTCAGACCCGTAGACTGATGTCCCCAGAGGTAAAAAGGAACGAACAGGCCCCTAGGCACATATTGGATCCATTGCTTTGGTTTCCAGGCATCTCTCCTCAAAGGACTGGATTTCAATAACAGCATATGGCTGTTTCTTGACTCACCCATCAGAACAAATCTCATCTACACATGGGAAATTTGCACAATGGAGCTGTGTGAAAGCCTCTCTTTAGGTAAACCCTTCAGGGCCCCAGTGCCACCGCTTCATTCCAAGGTCTCCATAGACACAAAATCATATTAGGACACATCCATGGGACAGTCCATTTCAACTCAGACTCCTCGGTTGCTCCCCCAGATCCAGCAGATCTAACCTGTCTTGATGCTTGCAGACAATTGTAATGCGAGGTGGGCTACCCAGCCATCCATCCTTAAAACCCTGCTCGGAATCGTTGTCTGGAGCCAACAAACAGGTCTCAAATGTCCTGTAGAAGAATCTGTGCAGTTGGGAGCTTCTCACAACTCCCATCATGGGAAAAAACATTGGCCTCGTGATCCAGCCCCTCTTCAAGAAGGGGACATCAGTGACAGAATGTCCAACCTGAGCGATCCTCTGATCCTCGCCCTCACTTCAGATGCACGAGATCTCGATTCACTTCTCAACCAGAAATCTAGGCGTAGCTTGGGTTGTCAAACTTCCGTCCTCAGACTACTGGCCCACAAGCCCTCCAGTTTGGTAATCCAGAACTACAATGCAGCACTCTGCCTGCCCTCCAGAAGAAAAACATTGCTCTCTGGGGCTACCCAGAAACCCCCAATGAGTATCAACCAGCACGGCATTCGGCTGTACCCCAAATATATAGGCTGACCTGGGCATTAATGCCCTTTCTGAGACAGCCTGAGCCTGGACGTCCTGGCCCCACCCAGACAGCTGGCCGCACACTGAGCTCATATGACCTGCCATGGCCTTAGGACTTCAGCTCTTCTCAATCTCGGGTTTCAGGCTTCAGAACCTAGACATTATCTCCAGTCATGGCCCGGGTTTGAAAATGATGCAGAAATCAGAACGCTTTCCCCATGGCAAGAAACCTTGTGGTTGGCATGTTGTCCAAGATTCAGTGTACTTGAAACCAGTGTGGCCCATGAGGCCCCGCCCATGCTTGCGGGCCACATTGGTCACAAACACACATTGTGACCCTCAGCCTGAGACCAGTCCTCAGGTAAGGCCTCTCAGTGGCTGGATGGAGAGACAGCATATTGGGCTTGCCATGCACCTAGGCCCCAATTTTTAACCATAGTTCGGGTTGTCCCTTCACTCTTCCCCAGGGCTCTCATTTGCAATTCCTCTTTTGGTCGGACACCTGAGGTAACAAACCTGAAAGGAGTACTCCCATCCCACAGATTGACGAAAAGCAATTGGGTCGGGCCAAATCCACAGAGAGCAAGATTCGTCCATGTCCCATGAGGCCTCCCCAACATTCCACGGCCATCGCTGATAAAAAATCCAGAGACAAAAGCCTGAGCACGCACCTCACACTCGCTCATTCTTCATATCCTGAATAGTTCTTCAGATAAGAACCTACACGGCACTCGAATGCACCCAAAATATACATTCTAACCGGGGCACTAATGCACTGTCTGACAACCTGAGCCCGGACCTCGTGACCCACACCCACACAGCTGACCGCACACTGAGCACATCAGACCCGCCATGACCTTAGGTCATCATCTCTTCCCTACCTCAGTTTTCAGGTTTCAGAACCTCGACCTTATCTCCAATGACTGCACAGCGGTGACTGTGATGCAAAAATCAGAACTCTTCCTTACCCATGGCAAGAAACCCTGTGGTTGGCATGTTGTCCAACGTTCAGTGTAGGAGAAACCATCATTCACCCTGAGGCCCCGGCATTCTTGCGTGCGACGAGGGCAAAAACACGCATGTGACCCTCAGCGTGAGTCCTGTCCTCTAGTACGTCTTCTCAGTGTCTGGACCATTAGATGTCATATAGGGCTTGACATGTCCCTAGGCCCCAATTTTTATCCAGATTTCTGGTTGTCCAGTCGCCCCTCCCCAGGGCTCTATTCTGGAATCCCACATTTGGTGGGACACCTGAGGTTGAAAAACAAAACAAAACAAATCAACAACAACAGAACAACGGACTTCTTCCATCCCACAAAATGACCCCAAACTCTTTGGACGGGGCTAAACCCCAGAGAATAAGACTCGTCCATTTCCCATGATGTCACCCGGAAATTTCACGACCAAGAGTGACACGATATCCAGAGACAAAAACGTGAGCAAGAGCCTCACACTCGCCCTTTTTTCATATCGCGAAGAGTTCTCCTCATGGTCTGTAGATCAGTCTTGCCATTCCTATTACCCGAAACATAAGCCGAATTTGTGTTTTCAGACAACTGTCCAAACAGCCCTGGCCTACACACCCTAAAGACTCAGGCCCCTGGAGCCAAACTTGACGACTGTGCTTGCCCTCTCCAAGGGAATTGTATGTGCCCATTCCAATGGCCACAATCCTACTAAGAGGATAACCCTCCAAAGTCCCTGAGGCCATCCCAATATTTGTGGCTTCCCAGGGCAAACAGGGGCAATCTCGGCCCACCTGAGCACCTACCGGCACTCAGAACCATAGACTGATGTCCACAGAGCTAAAAAGGAACGAACAGGCCCCTAGGAACCTATCGGATCAATTGCTTTGGTTTCCAGGCATCTCTCCTCAGAGGCCTGGATTTCAATAACAGCATATGGCTGTTTCTTGACTCACCCATCAGAACAAATCTCATCTACACATGGGAAACATGCACGATGGAGCTGTGTGAAAGCCTCTCTTTAGGAGAACCCTTCAGGGCCCCAGTGCCACCGCTTCATTTCAAGGTCTCCATAGACACAAAATCATATTAGGATACATCAACGGGAGAGTCCATTTCAACTCAGCCTACTAGGATGCTCCCCCAGATCCAGCAGATCTAACCTTTCTTCTTTATTGGAGACAATGGGAATGCGAGGTGGGCTACCCAGCCATCCATCCTTAGAACCCTGCTCGGAATCGTTGTCCTGGAGCCAACCAACAGGTCTCAATTGTCCTGCAGAAGAATCTTTGCAGTTGGGAGCTTCTCACAACTCCCATCGTGGGAAAACCCCCATGGCCTCATGATCCTTCCCCCCTTCAAGAAGGGGCCATCAGGGACAGAATGTCCAAACTGAGCGATCGTCTGATCCTCGCCCTGACTTTAGATGCACGAGATCTCGATTCAGGTCTGTAGATTGTGCCTGCCATAACCTCACCCAGAAACCTAGGCCTAGCTTGGTTTCTCAGACTTCCGTCCTCAGACTATTGGCCCACAAGCGCTCCAGTTTGGCAATCCAGAACTACAATGCAGCACTCTGCCAGCCCTCCAGAAGAAAAAATTGCCCTCTGGGGCTACCCAGAATCCCCAAATGAGGAACAACCTGTACGCCATTCAGCTGTACCCCAAATATATAGGCTTACCTGGCCACTAATACCATTTCTGACACAGGCTGAGCCTGGGCCACCTGGCCCCACTCAAACAGCTGGCCGCACACTAAACAAATCGGACGTGCCATATCCTTAGGTCGTTATCTCTTCTCAACCTCAGTTTTCAGGATTCAGAACCTAGACCTTATCTCCAATCATGGCCCGAGTTAGAAAAGGATGCAGAAATCAGAACTCTTTCCCCATGGCAAGAAACCTTGTGGTTGGCATGTTGTCCAAGGTTCAGTGTAGTTGAAATCAGTGTGGCCCATGAGGACCCGCCCATGCTTTCGGGCCACATTGGTCACAAACACACATTGTGACCTTCAGCCTGAGCCCAGTCCTCAGGTACGGCCTCTCAGTGGCTGGATGGAGAGACAGAATATTGGGCTTGCCATGCCCCTAGGCCCCAATTTTTAACCATAGTTCGGGTTGTCCCTTCACTCTTCCCCAGGGCTCTGCTTTGGAATTCCTCTTTTGGTGGGACACCTGATGTAACTAAACTGAAAGGAGTCCTCCCATCCCACAGATTGACAAAAAACAATTGGGATAGGGGGAAATCCACAGAGAGCAAGATTCGTCCATGGCCCATGAGGCCTTCCCAATATTCCACCGCCATTGCTGCTACAAACCCAGAGTCAAAAGCCTGAGCATTCGCCTCAGACTCGCTCATTCTTCATATCCTGAAGAGTTCTTCAGATAAGAACCTACACGGCACTCGAATGCACCCAAAATATATAGTCCAACCTGGGCACTAATGCAATGTCTCACAACCTGAGCCCGGACCTCGTGACCAACACCCTGACAGCTGACCGCACACTGAGCACATCAGACCCGCCATGGCCTTAGGTCATCTTCTCTTCCCTACCTCTGTTTTCAGGCTTCAGAACCTAGACCTTATCTCCAATCACTGCCCAGGGGTGACTGTGATGCAGAAATCAGAACTCTTCCTTACCCATGGCAAGAAACCTTGTGGTTGGCATGTTGTCCAACGTTCAGTGTAGGAGAAACCAGCATTCACCCTGAGGCCCCGCCCATTCTTGAGTGCGACAAGGGCATAAACACGCATTGTGACCCTCAGCGTGATTCCTGTCCTCTAGTACGTCCTCTCAGTGGCTGGACCATTAGATGTCATAATGGGCTTGACATGTCCCTAGGCCCCAATTTTTAACCAGATTTCTGGTTGTCCATTAGCCCGTCCCCAGGGCTCTACTCTGGAATCCCTCATTCGGTGGGACACCTGAGTTTGATAAACAAAACAAAACAAATCAACAACAACAGAACAACGGACTTCTTCGATCCCACAGAATGACCCCAAACTCTTTGGACGGGGCCAAACCCCCAGAGAGTAAGACTCGTCCATTTCCCATGAAGTCACCCGGAAATTTCAGACCATGTGTGACACGATATCCAGAGACAAAAACATGAGCCAGAGCCTCACACTTGCCATTTTTTCATATCCCAAAGAGTTCTCCTCATGGTCTGTAGTTCAGTCTTGCCATAACTATGACCGGAAACATACCCGAGTTTGTGTGTTCAGACAACTGTCCAAACAGCCCTGGCCTACACACCCTACAGTCTCAGGCCCCTGGAGCCAACTGACGACTGTGCTTGCCCTCTCCAAGGGAATTGTATGTGCCCATTCCAATGGCCACAACCCTACTAAGAGGATAAACCTCCAAAGTCCCAGAAGCCATCCCAATATTTGTGGCTTCCCAGGACAAACAGGGTCATACAGGGCCCATCTGAGCACCTACCTACTCTCAGACCCGTAGACTGATGTCCCCAGAGGTAAAAAGGAACGTACAGGCCCCTAGGATTCTATCGGATCCATTGCTTTGGTTTCCAGGCATCTCTCCTCAGAGGCCTGGATTTCAATAACAGCATATGGCTGTTTCTTGACTCACCCATCAGAACAAATCTCATCTACACATGGGAAACTTGCACGATGGAGCTGTGTGAAAGCCTCTCTTTAGGAGAACTCTTCAGGGCCCCAGTGCCACCGCTTCATTCCAAGGTCTCCATAGACACAAAATCATATTAGGACACATCCAAGGGAGAGTCCATTTCAACTCAGCCTCCTTGGTTGCTCTCCCAGATCCAGCAGATCTAATCTGTCTTGTTGCTTGGAGACAATTGGAATTTGAGGTGGGCTACCCTGCCATCCATCCTTAGAACCCTGCTCGGATCGTTGTCCTGGATCCAAACAACAGGCCTCAATTGTCCTGCAGAAGAATCTTTGCAGTTGGGATCTTCTCAGAACTCCCATCGTGGGAAAACCCCCATGGCCTCATGATCCACCCCCCCTTCAAGAAGGGGCCATCCTGAGCGATCGTCTGATCCTCGCCATGACTTCAGATGCACGAGATCTCGATTCAGGTTTGTAGATTGTGCCTGCCATATCCTCACCCAGAAACCTAGGCCTAGCTTGGGTTCTCAGACTTCCGTCCTCAGACTACTGGCCCACAAGCCCTCCAGTTTGGCAATCCAGAACTTCAATGCAGCACTCTGCCAGCCCTCCAGAAGAAAAACATTGCCCTCTGGGGCTACAATGAAACCCCAAATGAGGATTAACCTGCACGCCATTCGGCTGTACCCCAAATATATAGGCTGACCTGGGCACTAATGCCCTTTCTGACACAGCCAAAGCCTGGACCTCCTGGCCCCACCCAGACAGCTGGCCGCACACTGAGCACATCGGACACGCCATGGCCTTAGGTCGTCATCTCTTCTCAACCTCGGTTTTCAGGCTAAAGAACCTAGACCTAATCCCCAATCACGGCCCGGGTTTGAAAATGATGCAGAAATTAGAACTCTTTCCCCATGGCAAGAAACCTTGTGGTTGGCATGTTGTCCAAGGTTCATTGTACTTGAAACTAGTGTGGCCCATGAGGCCCCGCCTATGCCTTCGGACCACATTGGTCACAAACACACATTGTGACCCACAGCCAGAGCCTAGTACTCATGTAAGACCTCTCAGTGGCTGGATGGAGAGACAGCATATTGGGCTTGCCATCCCCCTAGGCCCCAGTTTTTAACCGTAGTTCAGGTTGTCCCTTCACTCTTCCCCAGGGATCTCCTTTGAAATTCCTCTTTTGGTGGGACTCCTGAGGCAACAAACCTGAAAGGAGTCCTCCCAAACCACAGATTGACGAAAAACAAATGGGATCGGGCCAAATCCACAGAGAGCAAGATTCGTCCATGGCCCATGAGGCCTCCCCTACATTCCACGGCCATCGCTGATACAAAATCCAGAGACAAAAGCCTTAGTTCGTGCTTCAGACTCGCTCATTCTTCATATCCTGAAGAGTTCTTCAGATAAGAACCTACACGGCACTCTAAGGCACCCAAAATATATAGTCTAACCTGGGCACTAATGCATTGTCTGACAACCAAACTGGAGGGCTTGTGGGCCAGTAGTCTGAGGACGGAAGTCTGAGAACCCAAGCTAGGCCTCAGTTTCTGGGTGAGGATATGGCAGGCACAATCTCCAGACCTGAATCGAGATCTCGTCTATCTGAAGTCAGGGCGAGGATCAGATTATCACTCGGGTTGGACATTCTGTCCCTGATGGCCCCTTCTTGAGGGGGGGGGGTTGATAACGAGGCCATGGGGGTTTTCCCAAGATGGGAAATGTGTGAAGCCCCCAACTGTAAAGATTCTTCTGCAGGGCAATTGAGACCTGTTGGTTGGCTCCAGGACAACAATTCCGAGCAGGGTTCTAAGGATAGATGCCTGGGTAGCCCACCTCGCATTCCAATTGTCTACAAGCAACAAGACAGGTTAGATCTGCTGGATCTGGGGGAGCAACCGAGGAGGCTGAGTTGAAATGGACTCTCCCGTGGATGTGTCCTAATATGATTTTGTGTCTATGGAGACCTTGGAATGAAGCGGTGGCACTGGGGCCTGAAGTGTTCTCCTAAAGAGAGGCTATCACACAGCTCCATCCTGCAAGTTTCCCATGTGTAGATGAGATTTGTTCTGATGGGTGAGTCACGAAACAGCCATATGCTGTTATTGAAATCCAAGCCTCTGAGGAGAGATGCCTGGAAACCAAAGCAATGGATCCGATTGGTGCCTAGGGGTCTGTTCATTCCTTTTTACCTCTGGGGACATCAGTCTACGGGTCTGAGTTCCGGTAGGTGCTCAGATGGGCCCAGATTGCCCCTGTTTGTCCTGGGAAGCCACAAATATTGGGATGGCCTCAGGGACTTTGGAGATTTATCCTCTTAGTAGGGTTGTGGCCATTGGAATGGGCACATACAATTTCCTTGGAGAGGGCAAGCACAGTCGTCAGGTGTGGCTCCAGGGGCCTGAGCCTGTAGGGTGTGTAGGTCAGGGCTCTTTGGACAGTTGTCTGAAGACACAAACTCAGCTTATGTTTCGGGTCATAGGTATGGCAGGACTGATCTACAGACCATGAGGAGAACTCTTCGGGATATGAAAAAAGGGCGAGTGTGAGGCTCTTGCTCACGTTTTTGTCTCTGGATATCGTGTCACTCATGGTTGTGAAATTTCCGGGTGACTTCATGGGAAATGGACAAGTCTTACTCTGGGGCTTTGGCCCCATCCAAAATGTTTGGCGTCATTCTGTGGGATGGAAGAAGTCCGTTGTTCTGTTGTTGTTGATTTGTTTTGTTTTGTTTTTCAACCTCAGGTGTCCCACCAAATGAGGGATTCCAGAGTAGAGCCCTGGGGAGGGGCGACTGGACAACCAGAAATCTGGTTAAAAATTGGGGCCTAGGGACATGTCAAGCCCATTATGACAACTAATAGTCCAGCTTCTGAGAGGACGTTCTAGAGGACAGGACTCACGCTGAGGGTCACAGAGCGTGTTTATGCCCTCGTCGCATCAAGAATGGGCGGGGCCTCAGGGTGAATGCTGGTTTCTCCTACACAGAACGTTGGACAACATGCCAACAACAAGGTTTCTTGCCATGGGTAAGGAAGAGTTCTGATTTCTGCATCATAGTCACCCCTGCGCAGTGATTGGAGATAAGGTCTAGGTTCTGAAGCCTGAAAACTGAGGTAGGGAAGAGATGATGACCTAAGGCCATGGCGGGTCTGATGTTCTCAGTGTGCGGTCAGCTGTCTGGGTTTTCGGCACGAGGTCCGGGCTCAGGTTGTCAGACAGTGCATTAGTGCCCAGGTTAGACTATATTTTTGAGTGCATTCGTGTGCCGTTTAGGTTCTTATCTGAAGAACTCTTCAAGATATGAAGAATGAGCGAGTCTGAGGTGCGTGCTCAGGCTTTTGTCTCTGGAGTTTGTATCAGCGATGGCCGTGGAATGTTGGGGAGGCCTCATGGGCCATGGACGAATCTTGCTCTCTGTGGATTTGGCCCGATCCCAATTGTTTTTCGTCAATCTGTGGGATTGGAGGACTCCGTTCAGGTTTGTTACCTCAGGTGTCCCACCAAAAGAGGAATTACAAAGCAGAGCCCTGGGGAAGAGTGAAGGGACAACCCAAACCACGGTTAAAAATTGGGGCCTAGGGGCATGGCAAGCCCAAAATGCTGTCTCTCCATCCAGCCACTGAGAGGCCTTGCCTGAGGACTGGGCTCAGGCTGAGGGCTCACAATGTGTGTTTGTGAACATTGTGGCCCGCAAGCATGGTCAGGGCCTCATGGGCCACACTAGTTTCCACTACACTGAACCTTGGACAACATGCCAACCAGAAGGTTTCTTGCCATGTGGAAAGAGTTCTGATTTCTGCATCATTTGAAACCCGGGCCATGATGGGGGATAAGGTCTAGGTTCTGAAGCCTGAAAACCGAGATTGAGAAGAGATGACGACCTAAGGCCATGGCGGATCCGATGTGCTCAGTGTGCGGCCAGCTGTCTGGGTGGCGCCAGGAGGTCCACACTCAGGCTGTCTCAGAAAGGGCATTAGTGCCCAAGTCAGCCTATATATTTGGGATACAGCCGAATGGCGTGCAGGTTGATCCTCATTTGTGGTTTCTGGGTAGCCCCAGAGGGCAATGTTTTTATTATGGAGAACAGGCAGAGTGCTGCATTGAAGTTCTGGATTGCCAAACTCTAGGGCTTGTGGGCCAGTAGTCTGAGGACTGAAGTCTGAGAACCCAAGCTAGGCCTACGTTTCTGGGTGAGACCTGTATCGAGATCTCGTTCATCTGAAGTCAGGGCGAGGATCAGACGATCGCTCAGGTTGGACATTCTGTCCCTGATGGCCCCTTCTTGAAGGGGGGGGGTCGATCACGAGGCCACGGGGGTTTTCCCACGATAGGAGTTCTGAGAAGCTCCCAACTGCAAAGGTTCTTCTGCAGGACAATTGAGACTTGTTGGTTGGCTCCAGGACAACGATTCCGAGCAGGGTTCTAAGGATGGATGGCTGGGTAGCCCACCTCTCATTCCAATTGTCTCCAAGCAACAAGACAGGTTAGATCTGCTGAATCTGGGGGAGCAACCGAGGAGGCTGAGTTGAAATGGACTCTCCCGTGAATGTGTCCTAATATAATTTTGTGTCTATGGAGATCTTGGAATGAAGAGCTGGCACTGGGGCACTGAAGAGTTCTCCTAAAGAGAGGCTTTCACACAGCTCCATCATGCAAGTTTCCCATGTGTAGATGAGCTTTGTTCTGATGGGTGAGTCAAGAAACAGCCATATGCTGTTATTGAAACCCAGGTCTCTAAGGAGAGATGCCTGGAAACCAAAGCTATGGATCCGATAGGTGCCTAGGGGCCTGTTCGTTCCTTTTTACTTCTGGGTACATCAGTCTACGGGTCTGAGTGCAGGTAGGTGCTCAGATGGGCCCAGATTGCCCCTGTTTGTCCTGGGAAGCCACAAATATTGGGATGGCCTCAGGGACTTTGGACGTTTATTCTATTAGTAGGGTTGTGGCCATTGGAATGGGCACACACAATTCCCTTGGAGAGGGCAAGCACAGTCGTCAGGTTTGGCTCCAGGGGCCTGAGCCAGTAGGGTGTTAGGTAAGGGCTGTTTGGACAGTTGTCTGAAAACACAAACTCGCCTTATGTTTCGGGTCATAGGTATGGCAGGACTGATCTACAGACCATGAGGAGAACTCTTCGGGATATGAAAAAAGGGCGAGTGTGAGGCTCTTGCTCAAGTTTTTGTCTCTGGATATCGTGTCACTCATCGTCGTGAAATTTCCGGGTGACTTCATGGGAAATGGACGAGTCTTACTCTCTGGGGGTTTGGCCCTGTCCAAAGAGTTTGGGTTCATTTTGTGGGATGGAAGAAGTCCGTTGTTCTCTTGTTGTTGATTTTTTTTGTTTTGTTTTTCAACCTCAGGTGTCCCACCAAATGAGGGATTCCAGAGTCGAGCCCTTGGGAGGGGCGACGGGACAACCAGAAATCTGGTTAAAAATTGGGTCCTAGGGACATGTCAAGCCCATTATGACATCTAATGGTCCAGCCACTGAGAGGACGTACAAGAGGACAGGACTCACGCTGAGGGTCACAATGCGTGTTTATGCCCTTGTCGCACTCAAGAATGGGCGGGGCCTCAGGATGAATGCTGCTTTCTCCTACACTGAACGTTGGACAACATGCCACCACAAGGTTTCTTGCCATGGGTAAGGAAGAGTTCTGATTTCTGCATCACAGTCACCCCTGGGCAGTGATTGGAGTTAAGGTCTAGGTTCTGAAGCCTGAAAACTGAGGTAGGGAAGAGATGATGACCTAAGGCCATGGCGGGTCTGATGTGCTCAGTGTGTGGTCAGCTGTCTGGGTGTTGGTCACGAGGTCCGGGCTCAGGTTTTCAGACAGTGCATTAGTGCCCAGGTTAGACTATATATTTTGGGTGCATTCGAGTGCCGTGTAGGTTCTTATCTGAAGAACTCTTCAGGATATGAAGAATGAGCGAGTCTGAGGCGCGTGCTCAGGATTTTGTCTCTGGATTTTGTATCAGCGATGGCCGTGGAATGTTGGGGAGGCCTCATGGGCCATGGACGAATCTTGCTCTCTGTGGATTTGGCACGATCCCAATTGTTTTTCGTCAATCTGTGGGATGGGAGGACTCCTTTCAGGTTTGTTACCTCAGGTGTCCCACCAAAAGAGGTATTCCAAAGCAGAGCCCTGGGGAAGAGTGAAGGACAACATGAACTATGGTTAATAATTGGGGCCTAGGGGCATGGCAAACCCAATATGCTGTCTCTCCATCCAGCCACTGAGAGTCCTTACCTGAGGACCGGGCTAAGGCTGAGTGTCACAATATTTGTTTGCCACCTATGTGGCCCGCAAGCAATGGCGGTGCCTCATTGGACACCCTGGTATCAACTTCACTGAACATTATACAACAAGCCTACCACAAGGTTTCTTGCCATCCGGAAAGAGTTCTGATTTCTGCATCATTTTCAAACATGGGCAGTGATTGGAGATAACGTCTAGTTTCTAAATCCTGAATACCGAGTCTGGGAAGAGATAACAAACTAAGGCAATGGCTGGTCCGATGTGCTCACTGAGCGGCCAGGTGTATGGGTGGGGCCAGGAGGTCCAACTCAGCCTCTGTCAAAAAGTGCATTATTGCCCAGGTCAGCCTATATATGTTGGGTACAGGCAAGTGGCGTGCTGGTTGATCTTCATTTGGTGTTTCTGGGTAGCCCCAGAAGGCAATGTTTTTCTTCTGGAGGGCAGGCAAAGTGCTGCATTATAATTCTGGATTGCCAAACTGGAGGGCTTGTGGGCCAGTAGTCTGAGGATGGAAGTCTGAGGACACAAGCTAGGCTTAGGTTTCTGGGTGAGGACATGGCAGGCACAATCTACAGATCTGAACCGAGATCTCATGCATCTGAAGTCAGGGTGAGGATCAGACGATCGCTCAGGTTGGACCTTATGTCCCTGAGGTCTACTTCATGAAGGGGGGGTGGATCACGAGGCCATGGGTGTTTTCTCACCATGGGAGTTGTGAGAAGCTCCCAACTTCAAACATTCTTCTGCAAGACAATTGAGACCTGTTGGTTGGCTCCAGGCTAACGGTTCCGAGCAGGGTTTTAAGGATGGATGGCTGGGTAGCCCACCTCGCATTCCAATTGTCTCCTAGCAACAAGACAAGTTAGATCTGCTGGATCTCGCGGAGCAACCGAATACGCTGAGTTGAAATGGACTCTCCTGTGGATGGGTCCTAAAGTGATTTATGTCTATGGATTCCTTGGAATGACGCGGTGGCACTGGGGCCATGAAGGGTTCTCCTAAACAGAGGCTTTCACATCACTCCCACGAGCAAGTTTCCCATGTGTAGATGAGATTTGTTCTGGTGGGTGAGTCAAGAAACAGCCATATGCTGGTACTGAAATCCAGGCCTCTGAGGAGAGATGCCTGGAAACCAAAGCAATGGATCCGATTAGGGCCTAGGGCCCTGTTCGTTCCTTTTTACCTCTGGGGATATCAGTCTACAAGTCTGAGTGCAGGCAGGTTCTCAGATGGGCTCAGATTGCTCCTGTATGTCCTGGGAAGCCACCACTATTGGGATGGCCTCAGGGACTTTGGAGGTTTATCCTATTAGTAGTGTTGTGGCCATTGGAATGGGGACACAGAATTCCCTTGGAGAGGGCAAGTACAGTCGTCAGCTTGGCTCCAGGGGCCTAAGCCTGTAGGCTGTGTAGGCCAGGGCTGTTTGGACAGTTGTCTGAAAACACAAACTCGGCTTATGATTCGGGTCATAGGTATGGCAGGACTGATCTACAGACCATGAGGAGAACTCTTCGGGATATGAAAAAAGAGCGAGTGTGAGGCTCTTGCTCAAGTATTTATCTCTGGATATCATGCCATTCATGGTCATGAAATTTCCGGGTGACTTCATGGGAAATTGAAAAGTCTTACTCCCAGGGGGTTTGGCCCAATCCAAAGAGTTTGGGGTCATTTTGTCGGACGGAAGAAGTCCGTTTTTTGTTGTTGTTGTTTTGTTTTGTTTTGTTTTTCAAACTCAGAGGTCCCACCAATTGAGGCATTCCAGAGTAGAGCCCTTGGGAGGGGCGATTGGACATCCAGAAATCTGGTTAAATGTGGTGCCTAGGGACAGCTAGACTTGGGTTTCCGGGCGAAGGCACGGCATGTACCCCCTGAAGTTCTGAAGCAATATCTCATGCATCTGAAGTCAGAGCGAGGATCAGACGTTGGCTCAGCTTGGATTTTCTGTTCATGACGGCCCCTTCATAAAGGGAGCTGAATCTCGAGGCCGTGGAGGTTTTCCCACGTTGGGAGTGGTGGGATGCCCCCTCCAAGGATTCCTTCTGCGGGACAATTGAGACCTGTTGGACAGCTCCAGGACATCCCATATGGATGAGTCCAGACCAACGTTCGAGGATGGATGCCTGGGAAGCCCGCCTCGCATTCCAATTGTCTCCTAGCGACAAAACAGTTTAGATCTATGGCTCTGCGGGATCAACCGGGGTGGCTGAGTTGAAATGGACTTTCCTGAGGATGGGTCTAATGAGTGTTTGTGTCCATGAGGGCCTTGGAATGGGGCGGTGGCACCGGGACCCTGAAGTATTCCCCTAAGCTTTTGACATAGCTCCCATGCACAAGTTTCCTTATGGAGACGAGGTTTGTTCTGATGGGTGCCTCAGGAAAACCCCAATGCTGGTATTGGAATCCAGGGTTTTGATGAGACATGCCTGTAAACCAAAGCAATGGATCCGATTTTGGCCTATGGTCCTGTCTGTTTCAATCTTCTTCTCTGGGGAAATCCTTCTAGGGTATGAGTGGTGTTAGATGCTCAGCTTGTGTCAGACTGCCCTTTTTTGTCCCGGGCGGCCTATACTATTAGGATGGGCTCAGGGACTTTGGAGGGTTCTCCTAATTTGTACGATTTTGGAACTTTGAGAACAGAAGTCTGAAAACACAAACTCAGCTTATGTTTGGGGACGTAGGTGTGGCAGGCCCGATCTACAAACCATGCGAAGGCAACTTCAGGATGTGAAGATAGTGCGAGTCTGAGGCGCTTGCTTAGGCTTTTGTCTCTGGATTTTGTATCAGCGATGGCCAGGGAATGTTGGGGAGGCCTCATGGGCCATGGACGAATTTTGCTCTCTAGGATTTGGCCCGATCCCAATTGTTTTTCATCAATCTGTTGGATGGAGGACTCCTTTCAGTGTTGTTACATCAGGTGTCCCTCCAAAAGAGGAATTCCAAAGCAGAGCCCTGGGGAAGAGTGAAGGGACAACACGAACTATGGTTTAAAATTGGGGCCTAGGGGCATGGCAAGCCCAATATGCTGTCTTTCATCCAGCCACTGAGAGGCCTTACCTGAGGTGTGGGCTAAGGCTGAGGGTCACAATGTGTGTTTGCTACCTATCTGGACCGCGATCATTGGCGGGGCCTCAAGGGACACACTGGTTTCCACTACACTGAACGTTTGAAAACAAGCCAACCACAAGTTTTCCTGCCATTGGGAAGGAGTTCTAATTTCTCCATAATTTTCAAACCTGGGCAGTGATTCGAGATAATGTCTAGGTTCTGAAGCCTGAAAACTGAGGTTGGGAAGGGATAACGACCTAAGGCCATGGGGGGTCTGAAGTTCTCAGTTTGTATCCAGCTGTCTGGGTGGGCATAGGAGGTCCAGGCTCAGGCTGTGTCAGAAACGGCATTATTGCCCATGTCATCCTATATATTTTGGGTATAGCCAAGTGTCGTGCAGGTTGATCTTCATTTGGGGTTTCTAGGTAGTCCCAGAATGCAATGTATTTCTTCTGCAGTGCAGGTAGAGTGCTGCATTGTAGTTCTGGATTGCCAAACTGGAGGGCTTGTGAGCCAGTAGTCTGTGGACAGAAGTCTGAGGACACAAGCTAGGCTTAGGATTCTGGGTGATGACATGGCAGGCACAATATACAGACCTGAACAGAGATCTCGTGCATCTGAAGTCAGAGTGAGGATCAGACGATCGCTCAGGTTGGACCTTATGTCCCTGATGGCCCCTTTATGAAGGGGGGGGGTCATGTGGCCATGGGGGTTCTCTCATGATGGGATTTGTGAGAAACTCCCAACTGCAAAGATTCTTCTGCAGGACAATTGAGACCTGTTGGTTGGCTCCAGGCCAATGATTCCTAGCAGGGTTTTAAGGGTGGATGGCGGGGTAGGCCACCTCACATTCCAATTGTCTCCTAGCAACAAGACAAGTTAGATCTGCTGGATCTCGCGGAGCAACCGAATACGCTCAGTTGAAATGGACTCTCCTGTGGATGGGTCCTAATGTGTTTTTGTGTCTATGGAGACCTTGTAATGGGGCAGTGGCACACAGGCCCTGAAGGATTCTCCTAACTGGAGGTTTTGAGACATCTTCAAAGGATAATTTTCCCATTTGGCGAAGAGATTTGTTCTGATTGCTGCCTCATGAAATCCCCATATGCTAATATTGGAAAACAGGCCTCTGAAGAGAGATACCTGTAACCGAAAGCAATGAATCTGATTCAGGCCTAGGGGCCTGTCTGATTCAATCTTCTTCTCTGCGGACATCCATCTACGCTGAGTAGTGGTAGATGCTCAGCTGGTTTCAGATGAACCTTGTTTGTCCTGGGCGGCCTACATTATTTTGGTGTCCTTGGGGACTCTGGAGGTTTTTCCTAATTTGTACGGTTGTGGTCAATGGAATGGGCAGAATTCCCGTGGTATGGACAGGCACAGTCCTGATGTGTGGCTCCAGGGGCCCCAGCCTTAAGGGTCTGTGGGCCAGGAATGTGGGGACAGAAGTCTGAAAACACAAACTCGGCTTAGGTTTGGGAAGTAGGTATGGCAGGCCCGATCTACAGACCGTGAGGAGAACTCTTCGGGATACGACAAAAGAGCGAGTGTGAGGCGCTTGCTCAGACTTTTGTCTCTGGATTTGTTGTCAACGATGGCTGTGGAATCTCGGGGAGGCCTCATGGGCCATGGACGAGACTTCCTCTCTGTGAATTTGGTCCAATCCCAATTGTTTGGGGTCAATCTGAAGGATGGGAGGAGTCCTTTTAGTTTTGTTACCTCAGGTGTCCCACCAAAAGAGGGATTCCAAAGCAGAGCTCTGGGCAGGGATGAATGGACAACCTGAACAATCCAATTGGGGTGAGGTCGAGAACAGAGCATGTTGATCCTCATTTGGGGTTTATGGAGATCCCCATAGAGCAACGTTTTTCTTCTGGAGGGCCAGCATAGGGCTGCATTTTGGTTCCAGAATTCCAAGTCTTGAGGACATGTTTGCAGGAGTGTGAGGAAGGAAGTCTGAAAACACAAGGTAGCACGAGGTTTGGGCGACTGTGTAGAGGCTGAATGGCGATCTCCTGCATCTGAGGTCAGGGCAAGTATCAGATGATGCCTCAAGCTGGAGTTTGTGTCCATGACGGCCCCTTCCTGAAGGGGGTGGGGGCGTCATGAGGCCAGGGAGGTTTCCCTACGCTGGGAGTTGTGAGCTGCTCCAAACTTCAAAGTTTCCTTCTTCAGGACAGTCGAGTACTATTGGATGGTTCCAGGATGCCCCATACAGAAAGACTCGGGAGCAGGGGCCTAAGCATGGATGCCGAGAAACGCCAACTCACCATCCCATTGCCTGGTCGACACAAGGCACGCTCAATCTGCGGGCTCTTGGGTGAGCTACCCAGAAGGCTGAGTTTAAGTGGACTTTCCTGAGGATGAGTCATAATGTGGGTTGGTGGCCATGGAGACCTTGGAATGTGGCAGTAGCTAAGGGACTATGCAGGATTCTCCAACCCGAAGGGTTTGACACAACTCCAACAAGGAAGCTTTCCATGCGGAGATGAGAGGTGTTCTGTCTGGTGCCTCCGGATAGCCCCATATGCTGGTCTTCGAACCCAGGCCTCTGAGGAGTGATACCTGGACACCAAAGCAAGAGTTCATAATAGGGCCTAGGGGCCTGTCTGGTTCAATCTTCTGACTCTGCGGATATCAGTCTGTGTGTCTGCATGGAGGTAGTAGTTGCTCAGCTGGTGTCATAATGCCCCTGTTTGTCCAGTCCGGCTTGCGGTCGTGGGATGTCCTTGGGGACCTTGAGGTTTCTACTATTTTGTAGAGTTGTGGCCAATGGAACAGGCAGTTTCTTAGGAGAGAGCAGGCACAGTTCTGTGGTGTGGCTCCAGAGACCCCAGCATGGAGGCGGTGTGGGCCACGGATGTGCAGACAGACATCCAAAAACCCAAACTCAGCTCAGGTTTGGGGCCGAGGTTATGGCAGGCCTGATCTACAGTCCGTGAGGGGAGCTCCTCTGGATATGAAAGAAGGGTGAGAGGGAGGCAGTCGCTCAGTCTTTTGTCTCTGGATATTTTGTCCACAATGGCCGTTTAATGTAGGAGTTGCCTCATGGGTCGTAGAAGTCTCCCTCTCTGGTAGTTTGTCCAGCCCCCAAGAGTTTGGGGTCATTCTGTGGGAAGGGAAGAGTCCTGTTTTGTGCTTCATGTGTCCCACCAGTAGAGGGATTCTGGAGCATAGCAGTGGTTACTGACAACTGGAATACTCGATCTCTGGTTAAGCCTGGGGGCCTATGGATATGACAAGCCCCATAAGCAGGATCTTGGTCCAGCCACTGAGAGGCGTTACTTTAATACGGGACTCACGCTACAGGTCACAATGCATGTCTGTGCCCTAGGCGGCCCTCAAGCACTGGCAGGGCCTTTCCGACAATGCAGGTTTTCCCACATTGAACGTTGGACAACATGCCAACCACAAAGTTTCTGGCCATGGGGAAGGAGGAATTCTAATTTCTGCATCACGTTCACCCCTGGGCAGTGATTGGAGATAAGGTCTCGGTTCTGAAGCCTGAAATTCGAGGTTGGGAAGAGATGAAGAAATACAGCCATAGTGGGTCCCTGTGTCCAGGTTGGAGCCAGCTGTCTAGGTGTCGTTTGGGATGTCTTGTCTCATGCTGTTTCAGACAGGGCATTAGAATTCAGGGTAGGCTGTATATTGCTTTATAGTCGAGTGGCATGCATTAGATAATCATTTGGGGTTTCTTATTAGCAGCATAGGGCAAAGTTTTTCTTCTGGAGGGCAGGCAGAGTGCTGCATTGTGGCTTCGGAATTCCCAAACTGGAGGGCTTGTGGGCCAGGAGAGTGAGGACGGAAGTCTGAGAACACAAGCTTGGCTTAGGTTTCGGGGAATGGACATGGCAGGCACACTCTGGAGAGCTGAATTGAGATCTCATGAGTCTGAAGTCAGGTCGAGCATCAGACTTTGGCTCAGGTTGGAGTTTCTGTCCATGTTGGCCCCTTCATGAAGGGGGGGGTGCATTATGAGGCCATGGGGGTTTTCCCACTATTAGAGTTGTGAGATGCTCCAAACCGCAAGGATTCCTTCTGTGGGACAATTAAGATTTGTTGGATGGCTCCAGGACGTCTCCTAAGGTATTTTTCCAGAACAGGGTTCTAAGTATGGATGCCTGGGCAGACAACCTCAATTCCAATTGTCTCCTAGCAACAAGAAACGTTTGATCTGCTGGCTTTGGGTAGCATCAGAGGGGGCTGAGTGGGAATGGACTTTCCTGAGGATGGTCTTAAATGAGTTGAAATGGACTTTCCTGAGGATGGTCTTAATGTTGGTTTGAGTCCATTGAGACCTTGGTATGGGACAGTGGCACCAGGGCCCTGAAGGATTCTCCTAACCAGAGGTGATAACAAAGCTCCAATGAGCAAGTTTTCCATGGGGAGACGAGATTTGTTCTTATTGGTGCCTCAGGATACCACCATTTGCTGGTATTGGAAATGAGGCCTCTGAGGAGAGATGCCTGGAAACCAAAGCAATGGATCTGATTAAGGCCTAGGGGCCTGTCCGGTTCAATATTCTTCTCTGGGGACATCTTTTGTCTGAGTGGAGGTAGTTGCTCAGCTGGTTTGGGATCACACCCGTTTGTCCTGGGCGGCCTACACTATTGGGATGGCCTCGGTAACTTTGGAGGTTTTTCCTAATTTGCAAGGTTGTGGCCAATGGAATGGGAAGAATTCTCTTGAAAGGGAAGCACAGTCCTGAGGTGTGGCTCCAGGGACCCAAGTGTGGAGCGTGTGTGGTCCAGGGCTATTTGGACAAAAGTCTGAAAACACAAACTCCACTTAGGTTTGGGTCTGTAGGTATGGCCGGCCCGATATATAGACCGTGAGGAGAACTCTTTGGGATATGAACAAAGGGCGAAAGTGAGGTGCTTGCTCATGCTTATTTTTTCTGGGTATGTGTCACCGATTGCCATGGAATGTCCGGGTGTCCTCATGGGCCATCGATGAGGCTCCCTTTCAGGGGATTTGACCCAATCCCAAGAGTTTGGGGTCGTTCTGTGGGAAGGGAGGAGGCCTTTCTGTTTTTTTTTTTTTTTTTATCTCAGGTGGACCACCAAAAGAGGGATACCACAGCAGAGTCCTGGGGAGGGGCGACTGGACAACCAGAACTCTGGTTAACATTGGGACCTAAGAACATGGCAAGCCCCATATGTGGGCTCTTGGTCCAGACACTGAGAGGCCTTCCTTGAGCATAGGGCTCACATTCAGTTTCACAATGTGTTTTTGTGCCCAAGGAGCCCCTCAAGTCAGGGCGTGGCCTAATGTACCATGCTGGTTTCTCCTACACTGAACGTTGCACAATATGGCAACCACAAGTTTTCTGGCCATGGGGAAGAAGGAGTTCTAATTTCTTCAACACTTTCACTCCTGGACTGTGATTGGATTTAAGGTCTAGGTTCTGAAGCCTGAAAACTGAGGTTGGGAAGAGATGCAGACCTAAGGCCATGGTGTGACTGATGTGCTCAGTTTTCGGCCAGCTGGTGAGTGTGGGTTGGGAGGTGCAGGCTCAGGCTGTGGCAGACAGGGAATTAGTGCCCAGGCTAGACTGTGTCATTGGGGTGCAGTTGAGTTTCGTGCAGGTTGGTACTCATTTGTGGTTACTGGGTAGCCCCAGAGGGCAACGTTTTTCTTCTGGAAGGAAGACACAGTGCCACATAGTGGCTCCAGAATTCCCAAACTGGAAGGCTTGTGGGCCAGCAGTGTGAGGAAAAAATTCTGAGAACACAAGCCAGACTTTGATTTCGGGGTGAGGGGACGGCAGGAACCCTCTGCAGAGATGATTCGAGATCCCGTGTACCTGAAGACAGAGCTAGGATCAGACGTTGACTCAGGTTAGAGTTTCTGTCCATGACGGCCCCTTCATGAAGGGGAGGGTGTCACGAGGCCATGGAGGTTTTCCCACGATGGGAATTGTGAGATGCTCCAAACCGCAATGATTCCTTCCGTGGGACAGTCGAGACCTGCTGGATGGCTCCAGGACATCCCATAAGGAAGTTATCCAGAGCAGGGTTCTAAGGATGCATGCCTGGGCAGCCTGCCTCCCATTCCAGGTGTCTCATAGCGCCAAGGCAAGTTCGATCTGCTGGATCTAGGGGAGTAACCGAGGCGGGTGTGTTGAAATGGGTGAGTTGAGGATGGGTCATAATGTGCATTTGTGTCCATGGAGACCTTGGAATGGGGTGCTTGATCCGGGGCCTTGAGGGATGTTCATAACCGGAGGTTTTGATGGAGCTCTAAAGATTACGTTTCCTATGTAGAGAAGAGCATTGTTTTGATGAGTGCCTAAGGAATCTCCCATATGCTGGTATTGGAAACCAGGCCTCTGAGGAGAGATGCCTGGAAACAAAGGCAATGGATATGATTAGGGCCTAGGTGCCTGTCCGGTTCAATCTCTTTCCTGGGGATACGTGTCTATGGATCTGAGGGGAGGTAGTTGCTCGGCTTGTGTCAGATCGCCGCTTTTTGTCCTGTGCAGCCTATAATATTGGGAATGGCCTCGGATTTTGGAGTTTCTCCTAATCTATAGGGTTGTGGCCAATGGAATGGGCAGAAATCCCCTGGAGAGGGCAGGCACAGTTCTGAGTTTGGCTCTAGGGGCCCAGCCTTGAGGGTGTGTGGGCCAGGCCTGTGGGGACAGAAGTCTGAAAACACAAACTCCGCTTAGGATTGGGGACATAGGTATGGCACGCCCAATCTACAGACCGTGATAACACTTCGGGATATGAAAAAGGGTGAGTTTAAGGTGCTTGCTCAGGTTTTGTTTCTGGATTTGTGTCAACAATGTGGGTCGAATGCTGGCGTGGCCTCATGGGTTGTGGACGGCTTTCCTTCTCTGAGGATTTGACCCAATCCCAAGAGTTTGGGTACATTCTGTGGGATGGGAGGTGTCCTTTCTGTTTTTTTTATTTTATTTTATGTTCCTCATGTGTGCCAATAAAAGAGGGATTCCAGAGCAGAGTCCTTGGTAGGGACAACTGGATAACCCCACCTCTGTTTAAGTTTGGGGGCCTAGGGGCATGGCAAGTCCAATGTGTGGGCTCTTGATTCAGACACTGAGAGGTCTTCCTTGAGGACAGGGCTCATGCTGAGGGTCACAGTGCCTATTTGTGCCCAACAAGGCCCTCAAGCATGGGAAGGGCCTCATGGGCCACGCTGGATTCTCCTACACTGAACGTTGGAGAATATGCCAACCACAAGGTTTCCGGCCATGGCGAAGGAAGAGTTGTGATTTCTGCATCACGTTCACCCCTGGACAGTGATTGGAGTTTAGGTCTAGGTTCTGAAACCCGAAAACCGAGTTTGGGAAGAGATGAAGACCTAAGGACCTGATGGGTACAATGAGCTCAGTGTGTGGCTAGCTGTTGAGCGTAGGTCAGGAGGTGTGGGCTCATGCTGTGTCAGACAGGGCATTAGACAGGGTAGACTGTATATTTGGGGTGCAGTCGAGTGGCGTTCAGTTGATCCTCATTCGGGTTTCTAGGTAGCTCCATAAGGCAACGTTTTTCTTCTGGAGGGCAGGCAGAGTGCTGCATTGTGGCCCCAGTATTGCCAAATTGTAGGGCTTCTGGGCCAGGGGTGTGAGGACGGTAGTCTGAGAACACAAGCTAGGCTTAGTTTTTGGCTGAGGGCACAGAAGGCACACTCTGCAGAGCTGAATCAAGATCTCATGCACCTGAAGCCAGGGCGAATATCAGACGTTTGCTCAGGTTGGAGTTTCTGTCCATGATGGCCCCTTTATAAAGTGGAGCGTCTCAAGAGGCCATGAAGATTTTCCCACAATGGGAGTTGTGAGATGCACCAGACTGCAAAGATTCCTTCTGTGGGACACTTGAGACCTGTTGGATGGCTCTAGGATGTCCCATATGGAACGACTCCAGAGTAGGGTTCTAAGGATGGATGCCTGGGCAGCCCGCCTCCCATTCTAGTTGTCTCCTAGCAACAAGGCAGGTTTGATCTGCAGGCCCTGGGGGAGAAACCAAGGGGGATGAGTTGACATGGACTCTACCGAGGATAGATCATAATGTGGGTTTAAGTCC
Source organism: Mustela putorius furo (assembly GCF_011764305.1). Classification (NCBI taxonomy): domain Eukaryota; kingdom Metazoa; phylum Chordata; class Mammalia; order Carnivora; family Mustelidae; genus Mustela; species Mustela putorius. The sequence continues at coordinate 102,787 of NW_025421796.1, read as the reverse complement.
ATGGAGACCTTGGAATGGGGCGCTTGATCCGGGGCCCTGAAAGAATCTCCTAAACAGAGGTTTTTATAGAGCTCCAAAGAGTACATTTCCTATGTGGAGACGAGATTTTTTTATGAGTGCGTCAGTATTCCCCCATATGCTGGTATTGGTAAGCAGGCCTCTGAGGAGAGATGCCTGGAAACAAAAGCAATGGATCTGATTAGGGCCTAAGTGCCTGTCCAGTTCAATCTTATTCTATGGGGATATCTGTCTCTGGGTCTGAGTGGAGGTAGTTTCCTAAATTGTGAAAGATCATCCCTGTTTGTCCTGGGCAGCCAACACTATTGGGATGGCCTCGGGGAGTTTGGAGGTTTCTCCTAATCTATAGGGTTGTGTCCAATGGAAATGGCAGAATTCCCCTGGAGAGGGAAGCCACAGTCCTCAGGTGTGGCTCCAGGGGCCCCAGCTTGGATGGTGTGTGGGCCAGGACTGTGGGGACAGAAGTCTGAAAACACAAACTCAGCTTAGGTTTGGGGATGTATGTATGAAGGCTCGATCTACAGACCGTGAGAATTTTCCTGGCTATGAACAAAGGGCGAGTATGTGGCGTTTGCTCAGGCTTTTGTCTCTGGATTTTCTGCCTACGGTGGCCGTGGAATGTCGGGGTGTCCTCAAGGGCCATGGACAAGTCTTTCTCTGGTGATTTGGCCTGATCCCAAGTTGTTGGGATCATTCTGTGGATGGGAAGAGTCCTTTCTGTATTTTTATTTTACCTCAGGTGTCCCACGAAAGAGGGATTCCAGAGCAGTGCCATGAGTAGGGGTGATTAGACATCTCTAACTCTGGTTGAGATTGGGGGACTAGTGGCTTGGCAAGCCCCATATGTGGGCTGTTGATCCAGTCACTAAGAGGCTTTACATGAGGATAGGGCTCACGCTGAGGGTCACAATGTGTGTTTGTTTAAATTGTAGCCCTCAGGGATAGGTGGGGCATCATAGTCCATGCTGCTTTCTCCTACAATGAACGTTGGACCACATGCCAACCACAAGGTTTCTTGCCATGGCGAAGGAGAAGTTCTGATTCTTGTATCACGTTAACTCCTGAGCAGTGAGTGGAGATAAGGTCTAGGTTCTGAAGGTGAAAACTGACGTTGGGTAGAGATGATGGCCGAAAGCCATTGTGGGTTTGATATGCTCAGTGTACGGCCAGCTGTCTGGGTGTTGGACTGGAGGTCTGCCTTCAGGCTGTGTCAGACAGGGCTTTAGTGCACAGGCTAGATTGTAAAATTGGGGTATGGCGAGTGGCATGCAGGTTGTTACTCATTTGGCGTTTCTAGTTAGCCCTATAGGGCAACATTTTTCTTCTGGAGGGCAGGCAGAGTGCCGCATTGTGTCTCCAGAATTGCCAAACTGGAGGGGTGTGGCCAGGACTGTGAAGACGGAAGTCTGAGAACACAAGTTAGGCTTAGGTTTCGGGGCGAGGGCACAGCAGGCACACTCTCAAGTGCTGAATCGAGATCTCGTGCTTCTGAATTCAGGGCGCGGATCAGACTTTGGATTAGGATGGAGTTTCTGTCCATGATGGCCCATTTATGAAGGTGTGGGGCATCATGAGGAAATGGAGGTTTTCTCAGAGTGGGATTGTGTGATGCTTCAAACCACAAGGATTCATTCTGCGAGACAGTCAAGACAGGTTGGTTGGATTCAAGACGTCCCATAAAGAAATTCTCCAGAGCGGGGTTCTAAGAATGGATGCCTGGGCAGCCCACTTCGCATTCCAACTGTCTCCTAGTGACAAGGCAGGTTTGATCTGCTGGCTCTGGGTGAGCAGCAGAGGGGGCTGATTTGAAATGGACTCTCCTGAGGATGGATCATAGTGTAAGTTTGTGTCCCTGGAGACCTTGGAATTGGGCCATGGTGCCAGCGCCCTGAAGGATCCTCCTAACCTGAGGTATTGACACAGCTCCAAAGAGCAAGTTTCTCATGTGGAGATGAGATCTGTTCTGATTGTTTCCTTAGGAAACCCCCATATTCTGATATTGGAAACCAGGCCTCTGAGGAGAGATACATAGAAACCAAAGCAATGGATCAGAAGTTGGCTCAGGTTGGAGTTTCTGTCCATGATGGCCCCTTTATAAAGGGGAGCATCTCATGAGGCCATGTAGGTTTTCCCACGATAGGAGTTGTGAGATGCTCCAATCTGCAAGGATTCCTTCTGTAGGACAGTCAAGACCTGTTGGAAGGCTCCCAGGACATCCCATTTGGAACGGCGCCAGTGCAGGATTCCAACGATGGATGCCTAGAGAGTCTGCTTTGCATTCCAGTTGTCTCCTAGCGACAAGGCAGGTTTGATATTCTGGCTCTGGGGTAGTAATCAACGGGGCTGAGTTGAAATGTACTCTCCTGCCGAATGGTCATAATGCGGGTTTGTGTCCATGGAGACCTTGGAATAGGGCAGTGGCTCCGGTTACCTGAAGCTTTCTCCTAACTGGAGGTTTTTACAGAGCTCCAAAGGATAAGATTCCCATGTGGAGACAAGATTTGTTCTGATTGGTATCTCTGGAATCCCCCATATGCTGGTATTGGAAAACAGGCCTCTGAGGAGAGATGCTTAGAAACAAAAGCAATGGAACCAATTACGTTCTAGGGGCCTGTCCAGTTTAATACCTTTCTCTTGGGATATCTGTCTACGGGTGAGTTGAGGTCGTTGCTCAGCTTGTGACAGATCACCCCTCTTTGTACTGGGCGGCCTACACTATTGGAATGGCCTCTGGGACTTTGGAGGTTTCTCCTAATCTGTAGGGTTGTGGCCAATGGAATGGGAATAATTTCCTTGGAGAGGGCAGGCACAGACTTGAGGTGTGGCTCCAGGTGCCTCAGCCTGGAGGGTGTGTGGGACAGGGATGTCAGGATAGAAATCTGAAAACACGGTTTGGGGACGTAGGTATGGCAGGCCCGATCTACAGACTATGAGGAGAATTTTTTGGGCTATAACCTAGGGTGAGGCTTATGTCTCTTGATTTTGTGTCAATAATGGCCGGGGAATGTCGGGCTGGCATCAAGGGCCATGGAGGAGTCTTTCTCTCTGGGGATGGCCTGATCCCAAGTGATTGGGTTCATTCTGTGGGTGGGAGGAATCATTTCTGTGTTTACTTACCTCAAATATCCCACCAAAGAGGGATTCCAGAGCAGAGCCCTGAGTAGGCGTGACTAGATGTCTCTACCTCTGGTTAAGATTGGGTGACATGGGGCATGGCAGGCCCCATATGCTGTCTCATGGTCCAGCCACTGAGAGGATTTACTTGAGGACAGGGCTCAAACTGAGGGTCCCAATGTGTGTTTGTGAACAATGTGGCCCGCAAGCATGGGCGGGGCCTCATGGGCCACACTGGTTTCAAGGTCAATGAACATTGGACAACATGCCAACCACAAGGTTTCTTGCCATGGGGAAAGAGTTCTGATTTCTGCATCATTTTCAAACCCGGGCGGTGATTGGGGATAATGTCTAGGTTCTGAAGCCTGAAAACCGAGGTTGAGAAGAGATGACGACCTAAGGCCATGGCGGGTCCGATGTGCTCAGTGTGCGGCCAGCTGTCTGGGTGGGGCCAGGCGGTCCAGGATCAGGCTGTGTCAGAAAGGGCATTACTGCCCAGGTCAGCCTATATATGTGGGGTACAACCGAATGGCGTGCAGGTTGATCTTCATTTGGGGTTTCTGGGTAGCCCCAGAGGGCAATGTTTTACTTCTGGATGGCAGGCCGAGTGCTGCATTGTAGTTCTGGCTTGCCAAACTGGAGGGCTTGTGGGCCAGTAGTCTGAGGACGGAGGTCTGAGAACCCAAGCTAGGCCTAGGTTTCTGGGTGAGGATATGGCAGGCACAATCTACAGACCTGAATCGAGATCTCGTGCATCTGAAGTCAGGGCGAGGAGCAGACGATCGCTCAGGTTGGACATTCTGTACCTGATGGCCCCTTCTTGAAGGGGAGGTGGATCACGAGGCCATGGGGGTTTTACCACGATGGGAGTTGTAAGAAGCTTCCAACTGCAAAGATTCTTCTGCAGGACAACTGAGACCTGTTGGTTGGCTCCAGGACAACGATTCCGAGCAGGGTTCTAAGGATGGATGGCTGGGTAGCCCACCTCCCATTCCAATTTTTTCCATGAAACAAGACAGGTTAGATCTGCTCGTTCTGCGGAGCTACCAATGAAACTTAGTTGAAATGGACTCTCCCGTGGATGTGTCCTAATATGATTCTGTGTCTACAGACCTTGGAATGAAGCGGTGGCACTGGGGCCCTGAAGGGTTCTCCTAAAGATTGGCTTTCACACAGCTCCATCGTGCAAGTTTCCCATGTGTAGATGAGATTTGTTCTGATGGGTGAGTCAAGAAACAGCCATATGCTGTTATTGAAATCCAGGCGTCTGAGGAGAGATGCCTGGAAACCAAAGCAATGTATCCGATAGGTGCCTAGGGGCCTGTTCCTTCCTTATTACCTCTGGGGATATCAGTCTACGGGTCTGAGTGCAGGTAGGTGCTCAGATTGGCTCAGATTGCCCCTGTTTGTCCTGGGAAGCCACAACTATTGGGAAGGCCTCAGGAATTTTGGAGGTTTATACTCTTAGTAGGGTTGTGGCCATTGGAATGGGCCTCAGGAATTTTGTGCGGTCAGCTGTCTGGGTGTTGCTCAGTAGGTCCCGGCTCAGGTTGTGTCAGACAGTGCATTACTGCCCAGGTTTGACTATATAATTTGGGTACATTCGAGTGCCGTGTAGGTTTATTCTCATTTAATGTGCGCGGGCAGCTCATTACGCAATATATTTTTTCTAGAGGGCACGCAGAGTGCTGCAATGATGGTCCAGAATTGCTAAACTTGTGACTTCGGGGCCAGGAGTCTGAGGATGGAAGTCTGAGAACACAAGCTAGACTTGGGTTTCAGGGCGAGGGCACGGCATGTACCCCCTGAAGATCTGAAGCAATATCTCATGCATCTGAAGTCAGAGCGAGGATCAGACGTTGGCTCAGCTTGGATTTTCTGTTCATGACGGCCCCTTCATGAAGGGACCAGATTTTCGAGAGAGTGGAGGTTTTCCCCCGTTGGGAGTGGTGGGATGCCCCCTCCTAGGATTCCTTCTGCGGGACAATTGAGACCTGTTGGACAGCTCCAGGACATCCCATATGGATGAGTCCAGACCAACGTTCGAGGATGGATGCCTGGGAAGCCCGCCTCGCATTCCAATTGTCTCCTAGCGACAAGACAGTTTAGATCTGATGGCTCTGCGGGAGCAACCGGGGTGGCTGAGTTGAAATGGACTTTCCTAAGGATGGGTCTAATGTGTGTTTGTGTCAATGAGGGCCTTGGAATGGGGCGGTGGAACCGGGACCCTGAAGTATTCTCCTAATCTTTTGACATAGCTCCCATGCACAAGTTTCATTGTGGAGACGAGGTTTGTTCTGATGGGTGCCTCAGGAAAACTCCAATGCTGGTACTGGAAACCAGGGATTTGAGGAGACATGCCTGTAAACCAACGCAATGGATCCGATTTTGGCCTAGGGTGCTGTCTGGTTCAATCTTCTTCTCTGGGGACATCCATCTAGGGTATGAGTGGAGGTAGATGCTCAGCTGGTGACAGACTGCCCTTTTTTGTCCCAGGCGACCTATACTATTGGGATGGCCTCAGGGACTTTGGAGGGTTCTCCTAATTTGTACGATTTTGGACAATGGAATGGGCAGAATTTCCCATGGATTGGGTAGGCACAGTCCTATGTGTGGCTCCAGGGTCCCCAGCCTGGATGGTGTGTGGCCCAGGACTTTGAGGACAGAAGTCTGAAAACACAAACTCAGCTTATGTTTGGGGATGTAGGTATGGCAGGCCCGATCTACAAACCATGAGAAGACATCTTCAGGATATGAAGATAGTGCAAGTCTGAGGCGCTTGCTCAGGCTTTTGTCTCTGGATTTTGTTTCAGCGATGGCCGTGGAATTTCGAGGAGCCCTCATGGGCCGTGGACGAATCTTGCTCTCTGTGGATTTGGCCCAATCCCAATTGTTTTTCGTCAATCTGTTGGATGGAGTACTCCTTTCAGGGTTGTTACCTCAGGTGTCCCACCATAAGCGGAATTCCAAAGCAGAGCCCTGGAGAAGAGTGAAGGGACAACCCGAACTATGGTTAAAAATTGGGGCCTAGGGGCATGGCAAGCCCAATATGCTGTCTCTTCATCCAGCCACTGAGAGGCCTTACCTGAGGACTGGGCTAAGGCTGAGGATCACATGTGTGTTTGCCACCTATGTGGCCCGCGTGCAATGGCGGGGCCTCATCGGACACACAGGTATCCACTACACTGAACATTATACAACTAGCCTACCACAAGGATTCTTGCCATTGGGAAGGAGTTCTGATTTCTGCATCATTTTCAAACATGGGCAGTGATTGGAGATAAGGTCTAGGTTCTAAATCCTGAAAACCGAGGCTGGGAAGAGATAACGACCTAAGGGTATGGCTGGTCCGATGTGCTCAGTGAGCGGCCAGCTGTATGTGTGGGGCAAGGAGGTCCAGGTTCAGCCTCTGTCAGAAAGGGCATTATTGCGCAGGTCAGCCTATATATTTTGGGTACAGCCAAGTGGCGTGCAGGTTGATCTTCATTTGGGGTTTCTGTGTAGCCCCAGAAGGCAATGTTTTTTTTCTGGAGGGCAGGCAGGGTGCTGCATTACAATGCTGGATTGCCAAACTGGAGGGCTTGTGGGCCATTAGTCTGAGGATGGAAGTCTGAGGACACAAGCTAGGCTTAGGTTCTGGGTGAGGACATGGCAGGCACAATCTACAGACCTGAATCGAGATCTCGTGCATCTGAAGTCAGGGTGAGGATCAGAAGATCGCTCAGGTTGGACCTTATGTCCCTGAGGGCCCCTTCATGAAGGGGGGAGGGATCACGAGGCCATGGGTGTTTTCTCACGATGGGAGTTGTGAGAAGCTCTCAACTTCAAAGATTCTTCTGCAGGACAATTGAGACCTGTTGGTTGGCTCCAGGCTAACGATTACGAGCAGGGTTCTAAGGATGGATGGCGGGGTAGGCCACCTCGTATTCCAATTGTCTCCTAACAACAAGACAAGTTGGATCTGCTGGTTATCGCGGAGCAATTGAATACGCTGAATTGAAATGGACTCTCCTGTGGATGGGTCCTAATGTGTTTTTGTGTGTCTATGGATACCTTGGAATGATGCGGTGGCACTGGGGCCATGAAGGGTTCTCCTAAACAGAGGCTTTGACATCGCTCCCACGTGCAAGTTTCCCATGTGTAGATGAGATTTGTTCTGATTGGTGAGTCAAGAAACAGCCATATGCTGGTATTCAAATCCAGTCCTCTGAGGAGAGATGCTGGGAAACCAAAGGAATGGATCCGATAGGTGCCTAGGGGCCTGTTCGTTCCTTTTTACCTCTGGGGATATCAGTCTACAATTCTGAGTGCAGGTAGGTTCTCAGATGGGCTCCGATTGCTCCTTTTTGTCCTGGGAAGCCACCACTATTGGGATGGCCTCAGGGACTTTGGAGGTTTATCCTATTAGTAGCGTTGTGGCCATTGGAATGGACACACAGAATTCCCTTGGAGAGGGCAAGTACAGTCCTCACCTTGGCTCCAGGGGCCTAAGCCTGTAGGCTGTGTAGGCCAGGACTGTTTGGACACTTGTCTGAAAACAGAAACTCGGCTTATGTTTCGGGTCATAGTAATGGCAGGACTGATCTACAGACCATGAGGGGAACTCATCGGGATATGAAAAAGGGCGGGTGTGAGGCTCTTGCTCCAGTATTTATCTCTGGATATCGAGCCATTCCTGGTCATGAAATTTCTGGGTGATTTCATGGGAAATGGACGAGTCTTACTCCCTGGGGGTTTAGCCAAGTCCAAAGAGTTTGGGGTCATTCTGTGGGATGGAAAATGTCCGTTTTTTGTTGTTATTTTGTTTTGTTTTGTTTCTCAAACTCAGGTGTCCCACCAAATGAGGGATTCCAGAGTAGAGCCCTGGGGAGTGGCGATTGGACAACCAGAATTCTGGTTAAAATTGGTGCCTAGGGACAGCTAGACTTGGGTTTCTGGGAGAGGGCATGGCATGTACCCCCTGAAGATCTGAAGCAATATCTCATGCATCTGAAGTCAGAGCGAGGATCAGACGTTGTCTCAGCTTGGAATTTCTGTTCATGACGGCCCCTTCATGAAGGGAGCCGAATCTCGAGGCCGTGGAGTTTTTCCCACGTTGGGAGTGGTGGGATGCCCCCTCCAAGGATTCCTTCTGCGGGACAATTGAGACCTGTTGGACAGCTCCAGGACATCCCATATGGATGAGTCCAGACCAACGTTCGAGGATGGATGCCTGGGAAGCCCGCCTCGCATTCCAATTGTCTCCTAGCGACAAGACAGTTTAGATCTGATGGCTCTGCGAGAGCAACTGTGGTGGCTGAGTTGAAATGGACTTTCCTGAGGATGGGTCTAATGTGTGTTTGTGTCCATGAGGGCCTTGGAATGGGGCGGTGGCACCCGGACCCTGAAGTATTCTCCTAAGCTTTTGACATAGCTCCCATGCACAAGTTTCCTTGTGGAGACGAGGTTTGTTCTGATGGGTGGCTCAGGAAAACCCCAATGCTGGTATTGGAATCCAGGGTTTTGATGAGACATGCCTGTAAACCAAAGCAATGGATCCGATTTTGGCCTATGGTCCTGTCTGGTTCAATCTTCTTCTCTGGGGACATCCTTCTAGGATATGAGTGGAGTTAGATGTTCAGCTGGTGTCAGACTGCCCTTTTTTGTCCCGGGCGACCTATTCTATTGGGATGGCCTCAGAGACTTTGGAGGGTTCTCCTAATTTGTACGATTTTGGACAATGGAATGGGCAGAATTCCCATGGATTGTGTAGGCACAGTCCTAATGTGTGGCTCCAGGGTCCCCAGCCTGGAGGGTGTGTGGCCCAGGTCTTTGAGGACAGAAGTCTGAACACACAAACTCAGCTTATGTTTGGGGACGTAGGTATGGCAGGCGCGATCTACAAACCATGAAAAGACATCCTCAGGATATGAAGATAGTGCGAGTCTGAGGGGCTTGCTTAGGCTTTTGTCTCTGGATTTTGTATCAGCGATGGCCGTGGAATATCGAGGAGGCCTCATGGGCCATGGACGAATATTGCTCTCTGTGGATTTGGCCCATTCCCAATTGTTTTTCGTCAATCTGTGGAATGGGAGGACTCCTTTCAGGTTTGTTACCTCAGGTGTCCCACCAAAAGAGGAATTCCAAAGCAGGGCCCTGGGGAAGAGTGAAGGGACAACACGAACTATAGTTAAAAATTGGGGCCTAGGGTCATGGCAAGCCCAATATGCTGTCTCTTCCTCCAGCCACTGAGAGGCCTTACCTGAGGACTGGGCTAAGGCTGAGGGTCACAATGTGTGTTTCCTACCTATCTGGCCCGCGAGCAATGGCGGGGCCTCAAGGAACACACTGGTTTCAAGTACACTGAACCTTGGACAACAAGCCAACCACAAGTTTTCGTCCCATTGGGAAGGAGTTCTGATTTCTGCATCATTTTCAATCCCGGGCCGTGATTGGAGATAAGGTCTAGGTACTGAAGCCTGAAAACTGAGGTTGGGAAGGGATAACGACCTAAGGCCATGGGGGGTCTGATATTCTCAGTTTATAGCCAGCTGTCTGGGGGGTCCTAGGATGTCCAACTCAGGCTCTGTCAGAGAGGGCATTATTGCCCAGGTCATCCTATACATTTTGGGTATATCCAAGTGTCGTGCAGGTTGATCTTCATTTGGGGTTTCTAGGTAGCCCCAGAGGGCAATGTATTTCTTCTGCAGGGCAGGTAGAGTGCTGCATTGTAGTTCTGCATTGCCAAACTGGAGGGCTTGTGTACCAGTAGTCTGTGGACAAAAGTCTGAGGACACAAGCTAGGCTTAGGTTTCTGGGTGAGGACATGGCAGGCACAATCTACAGACCTGAACCGAGATCTCGTGCATCTGAAGTCAGGGTGAGGATCAGACGATCGCTCAGGTTGGACCTTATGTCCCTGATGGCCCCTTTATGAAGGGGGGGGATGATGAGGCCATGGGGGTTCTCTCACGATGGGAGTTCTGAGAAGCTCCCAATTGCAAAGATTCTTCTGCAGGACAAATGAGACCTGTTGGTTGGCTCCAGGCCAATCGATTCTGAGCAAGGTTTTAAGGATGGATGGCAGGGTAGGCCACCTCATATTCCAATTGTCTCCTAGCAACAAGTCAAGTTAGATCTGCTAGATTTCGCGGATGAACCGAATACGCTCAGTTGAAATGGACTCTCCTGTGGATGGGTCCTAATGTGTTTTTGTGTCTATGGAGACCTTGGAATGAAGCGGTGGCACTGGAGCCCTGAAGGGTTCTCCTAAACAGAGGCTTTGACACAGCTCCCACGTGCAAGTTTCCCATATGTAGATGAAATTTTTACTGATGTGTGAGTCAAGAAACAGCCATATGCTGGTATTGAAATCCAGGTCTCTGAGGAGAGATGCCTGGGAACCAAAGCAATGGATCCATTTAGGGCCTACGGGCCTGTTTATTTCTTTTTACCTCTGGCGATATCAGTCTACGGGTCTGAGTGCAGGTAGGTTCTCAGATAGGCTCAGATTACTACTGTTTGCCCTGGGAAGCCACCACTATTGGGATGGCCTCAGGGACTTTGGAGGTTTATCCTATTAGTAGAGTTGTGGCCATTGGAATGGGCACACAGAATTCCCTTGGAAAGGGCAAGTAGAGTCCTCAGGTTGGCTCCAGGGACCTGAACCTGTAGGGTGTTTAGGCCAGGGTTCTTTGGACAATTGTCTGAAAACACAAACTCGTCTTATGTTTCGAGTCATAGGTATGGCAGGACTGATCTACAGACCTTGAGGCGAACTCTTCACGATATGAAAAAAGGGCTAGTGTGAGGCTCTTGCTCAAGTTTTTGTCTCTGGATATCGTGTCACTCATGGTCGTGAAATTTCCAGGTGACTTCATGGGAAATGGATGAGTCTTATTCTCTGGGTTTTGGCCTTGTCCACAGAGTTTGAGGTCATTCTGTGGGATGGAAGAAGTCCGTTTTTTGTTGTTGTTGTTGTTGTTGTTGTTTTGTTTTGTTTTGTTTTTTAACCTCAGGTGTCCCACCAAATGAGGGATTCCAGAGTAAAGCCCTGGGGAGGGGCGACTGGACAACCAGAAATCTGGTTAAAATTGGGGAATAGGGACATGTCAAGTCCATTATGACATCTAATGGTCCAGCCACTGAGAGGACGTACTAGAGGACAGGACTCACGCTGAGTGTCACAATGCGTGTTTATGCCCTCGTCGCACTCAAGAATGGGAGGAGCCTCAGGGTTAATGCTGGTTTCTCCTACACTGATCGTTTGACAACTTTCCAACCACAAGGCTTCTTGCCTTGGGTAAAGAGGAGTTTGATTTCTGCATCACATTCAATCCTTTTCAGGGCTTGGAGTTAAAGTCTAAGTTCTGAAGCCAAAAAGTTAGGTTGGGAAGAGATAATGAGCTAAGACCATGGCGTGTGTGATGTTCTCAGTGTGCGGTCAGCTGTCTCGGTTTTGGTCAGGAGGTCCGGGCTCACTCTGTATCAGACAGTGTATTAGTGGCCAGGTTAGACTATCTAATTTGGGTACATTCGAATGCCGTGTATGTCTATCCTCATTTGGGTTATGTGAGAAACTCCATAGGTCAAAATTTTTCTTCTGGAAGGCAGGCATAATGCTTCATTTTGTGTCCCGAATTTCCAAATGTGAGGGCTTGGGGGCCAGGAGTGTGAGGACGGAAGTCTGAGAACACAAGCTAGTCATAGGTTTCAGGGCGAGGACAAGGAAAGCACACTCTGCAGAGCTGCATCGAGATCTCGTGCATCTGAATTCAGGGTGAAGATCAGACGTTGTCTTAGGTTGGAGTTCCTGTCCATGATTTCCCCTTCATAAATGGGGGTGGGGGGCATCGCAAAGCCATCTAGATTTTCCCAGGTTGGGAGTTGTGAGATGCTCCAAAACTCAAGGATTCCTTCTACTGGACATTTGAGACCTGTTGGATGGCTCCAGGACATCCCATACGGAACGACGCCAGAGCAGAGCTCTAAGCATGGATGATTGGGCAGCCCGCCTCGCATTCCAATTGTCTCCTAGTCAAGACAGGTTCAGTGTGCTCGCTCTGGGGGAGCAACCAAGGGAGCTGAGTTGAAATGGAATTTCCTGCGGATGGGTTCTAATGTGGATTTCTGTCCATGGAGACCTTGTAATGGGGCAGTGGCACACAGGCCCTGAAGGATTCTCCTAACTGGAGGTTTTGAGACATCTTCAAAGGATAATTTTCCCATGTGGAGAAGAGATTTGTTCTGATTGCTGCCTCATGAAATCCCCATATGCTACTATTGGAAACCAGGCCTCTGAGGAGAGATACCTGTAACCGAAAGCAATGAATCATATTCAGGCCTAGGGGCCTGTCTGATTCAATCTTCTTCTCTGGGGACATCCATCTACGCTGAGTCGAGGTAGATGCTCAGCTGGTTTCAGATGACCCTTGTTTGTCCTGGGCGGCCTACATTATTGGGGTATCCTTGGGGACTCTGGAGGTTTTTCCTAATTTGTACGATTGTGGACAATGGAATGGGCAGAATTCCCGTGGTATGGACAGGCACAGTCCTGATGTGTGGCTCCAGGGGCCCCAGCCTGAATGGTCTGTGGGCCAGGAATGTGGGGACAGAAGTCTGAAAACACAAACTCGGCTTAGGTTTGGGAAGTAGGTATGGCAGGCCCGATCTACAGACCGTGAGGAGAACTCTTCGGGATACGACAAAAGAGCGAGTGTGAGGCGCTTGCTCAGACTTTTGTCTCTGGATTTGTTGTCAACGATGGCTGTGGAATCTCGGGGAGGCCTCATGGGCCATGGACGAGACTTCCTCTCTGTGAATTTGGTCCAATCCCAATTGTTTTGGGTCAATCTGAAGGATGGGAGGAGTCCTTTTAGTTTTGTTACCTCAGGTGTCCCACCAAAAGAGGGATTCCAAAGCAGAGCTCTGGGGAGGGATGAATGGACAACCCGAACAATCCAATTGGGTGAGGTCGAGAACCGAGCAGGTTGATCATCATTTGGGGTTTATGGAGATCCCCATAGAGCAACGTTTTTCTTCTGGAGGGCCAGCATAGGGCTGCATTTTGGTTCCAGAATTCCAAGTCTTGAGGACATGTTTGCCAGGAGTGTGAGGAAGGAAGTCTGAAAACACAAGGTAGCACGAGGTTTGGGCCCACTGTGCAGAGGCTGAATCGAGATCTCCTGCATCTGAGGTCAGGGCGAGTATCAGATGTTGCCTCAAGCTGGAGTTTGTGTCCATGACGGCCCCTTCCTGAAGGGGGTGGGGGCGTCATGAGGCCAGGGAGGTTTCCATACGCTGGGAGTTGTGAGCTTCTCCAAACTTCAAAGTTTCCTTCTTCAGGACAGTCGAGTACTATTGGATGGTTCCAGGAATCCCCATACAGAAAGACTCGGGAGCAGGGGCCTAAGCATGGATGCCGAGAAACGCCAACTCAACATCCCATTGCCTGGTCGAGACAAGGCACGCTCAATCTGCGGGCTCTTGGGTGAGCTACCCAGAAGGCTGAGTTTAAATGGACTTTCCTGAGGATGAGTCATAATGTGGGTTGGTGGCCATGGAGACCTTGGAATGTGGCAGTAGCTAAGGGACTCTGCAGGATTCTCCAACCCGAAGGGTTTGACACAACTCCAACAAGGAAGCTTTCCATGCGGAGATGAGAGGTGTTCTGTCTGGTGCCTCCGGATAGCCAGCCCCATATGCTGGTCTTCGAACCCAGGCCTCTGAGGAGTGATACCTGGACACCAAAGCCAGAGTTCATAATAGGGCCTAGGGGCCTGTCTGGTTCAATCTTCTGTCTCTGCGGATATCAGTCTGTGTGTCTGCATGGAGGTAGTAGTTGCTCAGCTGGTGTCATAATGCCCCTGTTTGTCCAGTGCGGCTTGCGGTAGTGGGATGTCCTTGGGGACCTTGAGGTTTCTACTATTTTGTAGAGTTGTGGCCAATGGAACGGGCAGTTTCATAGGAGAGAATAGGCACAGTTCTGTGGTGTGGCTCCAGAGACCCCAGCCTGGAGGCGGTGTGGGCCACGGCTGTGCAGACAGACATCCAAAAACCCAAACTCAGCTCAGCTTTGGGGCCGAGGTTATGGCAGGCCTGATCTACAGTCCGAGGGGGAGCTCCTCTGGATATGAAAGAAGGGTGAGAGGGAGGCAGTCGCTCAGTCTTTTGTCTCTGGATATTTTGTCCACAATGGCCGTTTAATGTAGGAGTTGCCTCATGGGTCGTAGAAGTCTCCCTCTCTGGTAGTTTGTCCAGCCCCCAAGAGTTTGGGGTCATTCTGTGGGAAGGGAAGAGTCCTGTTTTCTGCTTCATGTGTCCCCCCAGTAGAGGGATTCTGGAGCATAGCAGTGGGTACTGACAACTGGAATACTCGCTCTCTGGTTAAGCCTGGGGACCTATGGATATGACAAGCCCCATAGGCAGGATCTTGGTCCAGCCACTGAGAGGCGTTACTTTAATACGGGACTCACGCTACAGGTCACAATGCATGTCTGTGCCCTAGGCGGCCCTCAAGCACTGGCGTGGCCTTTCCGACAATGCAGGTTTTCCCACATTGAACGTTGGACAACATGCCAACCACAAGGTTTCTGGCCATGGGGAAGGAGGAATTCTAATTTCTGCATCACGTTCACCCCTGGGCAGTGATTGGAGATAAGGTTTAGGTTCTGAAGCCTGAAAACCGAGGTTGGGAAGAGATGACGATCTACAGCCATGGCGGGTCCCTTGTGTCCAGGTTGGAGCCAGCTGTCTAGGTGTCGTTTGGGATGTCTTGTCTCAGGCTGTGCCAGACAGGGCATTCGTATTCAGGGTAGGCTGTATAATTGCTTTACAGTCGAGTGGCATGCATTAGATAATCATTTGGGGTTTCTTATTAGCAGCATAGGGCAAAGTTTTTCTTCTGGAGGGCAGGCAGAGTGCTGCATTGTGGCTTCGGAATTCCCAAACTGGAGGGCTTGTGGGCCAGGAGAGTGAGGACGGAAGTCTGAGAACACAAGCTAGGCTTAGGTTTCGGGGAATGGACATGGCAGGCACACTCTGCAGAGCTGAATTGAGATCTCATGAGTCTGAAGTCAGGTCGAGGATCAGACTTTGGCTCAGGTTGGAGTTTCTGTCCATGTTGGCCCCTTCATGAAGGGGGGGGCATTATGAGGCCATGGGGGTTTTCCCACTATTAGAGTTGTGAGATGCTCCAAACCGCAAGGATTCCTTCTGTGGGACAATTAAGATTTGTTGGATGGCTCCAGGACGTCTCCTAAGGTATTTTTCCAGAACAGGGTTCTAAGTATGGATGCCTGGGCAGACAGCCTCAATTCCAATTGTCTCCTAGCAACAAGAAACGTTTGATCTGCTGGCTTGGGGTAGCATCAGAGGGGGCTGAGTGGGAATGGACTTTCCTGAGGATGGTCTTAAATGAGTTGAAATGGACTTTCCTGAGGATGGTCTTAATGTTGGTTTGAGTCCATTGAGACCTTGGTATGGGGCAGTGGCACCAGGGCCCTGAAGGATTCTCCTAACCAGAGGTGATAACAAAGCTCCAATGAGCAAGTTTTCCATGGGGAGACGAGATTTGTTCTTATTGGTGCCTCAGGAAACCACCATTTGCTGGTATTGGAAATGAGGCCTCTGAGGAGAGATGCCTGGAAACCAAAGCAATGGATCTGATTAGGGCCTAGGGGCCTGTCCGGTTCAATATTCTTCTCTGGGGACATCTTTTGTCTGAGTGGAGGTAGTTGCTCAGCTGGTTTGAGATCACACCTGTTTGTCCTGGGCGGCCTACACTATTGGGATGGCCTCGGTAACTTTGGAGGTTTTTCCTAATTTGCAAGGTTGTGGCCAATGGAATGGGAAGAATTCTCTTGAAAGGGAAGCACAGTCCTGAGGTGTGGCTCCAGGGACCCAAGTGTGGAGCGTGTGTAGTCCAGGGCTATTTGGACAAAAGTCTGAAAACACAGACTCCACTTAGGTTTGGGTCTGTAGGTATGGCCCGCCCGATATATAGACCATGAGGAGAACTCTTCGGGATATGAACAAAGGGCGAAAGTGAGGTACTTGCTCATGCTTATTTTTTTCTGGATATGTGTCACTGATTGCCATGGAATGTCCGGGGGACCTCATGGGACATCGATGAGGCTCCCTTTATGGGGATTTGACCCAATCCCAAGAGTTTGGGGTCATTCTGTGGGAAGGGAGGAGGCCTTTCTGTTTTTTTTTTTTTTTTTTTTTTTTTTTTTTTTTACCTCAGGTGGACCACCAAAAGAGGGATTCCACAGCAGAGTCCTGGGGAGGGGCGACTGGACAACCAGAACTCTGGTTAACATTGGGACCTAAGAACATGGCAAGCCCCATATGTGGGCTCTTGGTCCAGACACTGAGAGGCCTTCCTTGAGCATAGGGCTCACATTGAGTTTCACAATGTGTTTTTGTGCCCAAGGAGCCCCTCAAGTCAGGGCGTGGCCCAATGTACCATGCTGGTTTCTCCTACACTGAACGTTGCACAATATGGCAACCACAAGTTTTCTGGCCATGGGGAAGAAGGAGTTCTAATTTCTGCAACACTTTCACTCCTGGACTGTGATTGGATTTAAGGTCTAGGTTCTGAAGCCTGAAAACTGAGGTTGGGAAGAGATGAAGACCTAAGGCCATGGTGTGACTGATGTGCTCAGTGTTCGGCCAGCTGTTGAGTGTGGGTTGGGAGGTGCAGGCTCAGGCTGTGGCAGACAGGGAATTAGTGCCCAGGCTAGACTGTATCATTGGGGTGCAGTCGAGTTTCGTGCAGGTTGGTACTCATTTGTGGTTACTGGGTAGCCCCAGAGGGCAACGTTTTTCTTCTGGAAGGAAGACACAGTGCCACATAGTGGCTCCCGAATACCCAAACTGGAAGGCTTGTGGGCCAGGAGTGTGAGGAAAAAATTCTGAGAACACAAGCCAGACTTAGATTTCGGGGTGAGGGGACGGCAGGAACCCTCTGCAGAGATGATTCGAGATCCCGTGTACCTGAAGGCAGAGCTAGGATCAGACGTTGACTCAGGTTGGAGTTTCTGTCCATGACGGCCCCTTCATGAAGGGGAGGGTGTCACGAGGCCATGGAGGTTTTCCCACGATGGGAATTGTGAGATGCTCCAAACCGCAATGATTCCTTCCGTGGGACAGTCGAGACCTGCTGGATGGCTCCAGGACATCCCATAAGGAAGCTATCCAGAGCAGGGTTCTAAGGATGGATGCCTGGGCATCCTGCCTCCCATTCCAGGTGTCTCAGCCAAAACTATTGGGATGGCCTCCGGGAGTTTGGAGGTTTCTCCTAATCTATAGGGTTTTGGCCAATGGAAATGGCAGAATTCCCCTGGAGAAGGAAGCCACAGTCCTCAGGTGTGGCTCCAGGGGCCCCAGCTTGGATGGTGTGTGGGCCACGACTGTGGGGACAGAAGTCTGAAAACACAAACTCAGCTTAGGTTTGGGGATGTATGTATGAAGGCTCGATCTACAGACCGTGAGAATTTTCCTGGCTATGAACAAAGGGCGAGTATGTGGCGTTTGCTCAGGCTTTTGTCTCTGGATTTTCTGCCTACGGTGGCCGTGGAATGTCGGGGTGTCCTCAAGGGCCGTGGACAAGTCTTTCTCTGGTGATTTGGCCTGATCACAAGTGGTTGGGATCATTCTGTGGATGGGAAGAGTCCTTTCTGTATTGTTTTTTTTTTTTTTTTACCTCAGGTGTCCCACCAAAGAGGGATTCCAGAGCAGTGCCCTGAGTAGGGGTGACTAGACATCTCTAATTCTGGTTGAGATTGGGGGACTATGGGCTTGGCAAGCCCCATATGTGGGCTGTTGTTCCAGTCACTAAGAGGCTTTACATGAGGATAGGGCTCACGCTGAGGGTCACAATGTGTGTTTTTGCAAATTGTAGCCCTCAGGGATAGGTGGGGCCTCATAGTCCATGCTGCTTTCTCCTACAATGAACGTTGGACCACATGCCAACCACAAGGTTTCTTGCCATGGCGAAGGAGAAGTTCTGATTCTTTTATCACGTTCACTCCTGAGCAGTGAGTGGAGATAAGGTCTAGGTTCTGAAGGTGAAAACTGAGGTTGGGTAGAGATGCTGGCTGAAAGCCATTCTGGGTTTGATATGCTCAGTGTACGGCCAGCTGTCTGGGTGTTGGACTGGAGGTCTGCCTTCAGGCTGTGTCAGACAGGGCTTTAGTGCACAGGCTAGATTGTAAAATTGGGGTATGGTCGAGTGGCATGCAGGTTGTTACTCATTTGGCGTTTCTGTTTAGCCCTATAGGGCAACATTTTTCTTCTGGAGGGCAGGCAGAGTGCTGCATTGGGTCTCCAGAATTGCCAAACTGGAGGGGTGTGGCCAGGATTGTGAAGACGGAAGTCTGAGAACACAAGTTAGGCTTAGGTTTCGGGGCGAGGGCATAGCAGGCACACTCTCAAGTGCTGAATCGAGATCTCGTGCTTCTGAATTCAGGGCGCGGATCACACTTTGGCTTAGGATGGAGTTTCTGTCCATGATGGCCCATTTATGAAGGTGTTGGGCATCATGAGGAAATGGAGGTTTTCTCACAGTGGGATTGTGTGATGCTTCAAACCACAAGGATTCATTCTGTGAGACAGTCAAGACAGGTTGGTTGGATTCAAGACGTCCCATAAGGAAATTCTCCAGAGTAGGGTTCTAAGGATGGATGCCTGGGCAGAGCACTTCGCATTCCAACTGTCTCCTAGTGACAAGGCAGGTTTGATCTGCTGCCTCTGTGTGAACAGATGAGGGGGCTGATTTGAAATGGACTCTCCTGAGGATGGATCATAGTGTAAGTTTGTGTCCCTGGAGACCTTGGAATTGGGCCATGGTGCCAGCGCCCTGAAGGATCCTCCTAACCTGAGGTATTCACACAGCTCCAAAGAGCAAGTTTCTCATGTGGAGATGAGATCTGTTCTGATTGTTTCCTTAGGAAACCCCCATATTCTGATATTGGAAACCAGGCCTCTGAGGAGAGATACATAGAAACCAAAGCAATGGATCAGAAGTTGGCTCAGGTTGGCGTTTCTGTCCATGATGGCCCCTTTATAAAGGGGAGCATCTCATGAGGCCATGTAGGTTTTCCCACGATAGGAGTTGTGAGATGCTCCAATCTGCAAGGATTCCTTCTGCAGGACAGTCAAGACCTGTTGGAAGGCTCCCAGGACATCCCATACGGAACGGCGCCAGAGCAGGATTCCAACGATGGAAGCCTAGAGAGTCTGCTTTGCATTCAAGTTGTCTCCTAGCGACAAGGCAGGTTTGATATTCTGGCTCTGGGGGAGTAATCAACGGGGCTGAGTTGAAATGTACTCTCCTGCCGAATGGTCATAATGCGGGTTTGTGTCCATGGAGACCTTGGAATAGGGCGGTGGCTCCGGTTACCTGAAGGTTTCTCCTAACTGGAGGTTTTTACAGAGCTCCAAAGGATAAGTTTCCCATGTGGAGACAAGATTTGTTCTGATTGGTATCTCTGGAATCCCCCATATGCTGGTATTGGAAAACAGGCCTCTGAAGAGATGCTTAGAAACAAAAGCAATGGAACCAATTACGTTCTAGGGGCCTGTACAGTTTAATACCTTTCTCTTGGGATATCTGTCTACGGGTGAGTTGAGGTCGTTGCTCAGCTTGTGACAGATCACCCCTCTTTGTACTGGGTGTCCTACACTATTGGAATGGCCTCTGGGACTTTGGAGGTTTCTCCTAAACTGTAGGGTTGTGGCCAATGGAATGGGAAGAATTTCCTTGGAGAGGGCAGGCTCAGTCCTGAGGTGTGGCTCCAGGGGCCTCAGCCTGGAGGGTGTGTGGGACAGGGATGTCAGGATAGATGTCTGAAAACACGGTTTGGGGACGTAGGTATGGCAGGCCCGATCTATAGACTATGAGGAGAATTTTTTGGGCTATGACCTAAGGGTGAGGCTTATGTCTCTGGATTTTGTGACAATAGTGGCCGTGGAATGTCGGGCTGGCCTCATGGGCCATGGAGTAGTCTTTCTCTCTGGGGATGTCCTGATCCCAAGTGATTGGGGTCATTCTGTGGTGGGAGGAATTCTTTCTGTGTTTACTTACCTCAAATGTCCCACCAAAGAGGGATTCCAGAGCAGAGCCCTGAGTAGGGGTGACTAGATGTCTCTACCTCTGGTTAAGATTGGGTGACTTGGGGAATGGCAGGCCCCATATGCGGGCTCATGGTCCAGCCACTGAGAGGCTTTACTTCAGGACAGGGTTTAAACTGAGGGTCCCAATGTGTGTTTGTACCCACCGCAGCTCTTAAGCATGGGCAGGGCCTCAGGGACCCTACACTGCCCTCAGGGGCCCTACTCTTACTCCTGTAGGCCCCACAGGGGTCCTACACTGAACTTTGGATAAGATGCCAACCACAAGATTCTGGCGAGAGGGAAGGAGGAGTTATGATTTCTGCATCACGTTCACCCATGGTAAATGAGTAGAGATAAGGTCTAGGTTTCTGTAGCCTGAAAACCAGGTTGGAAAGAGATGGCAACCTAAGGCCATGGCGGTTCAGATGTTCTCAGCGTACGGCAAGCTATCTGGGTGTCGGTTGGGAATTCAGGCCTCAGGTTGTGTAAGACAGGGCATTAGTGCACAGGCTAGATGATATAATTGGTGTACAGTTGAGTGGCATGCAGGTTTATCCTCATTTGAGGTTTCTGGGTAGACCCATAGGGCAACGTTTTTCTTCTAGAGGGCAGGAGGAATGCAGCACTGATTCATCGGAAATCCCAAAATGGAGGGCGTGTGGTCCAGGAGAGTGAGGACAGAAGTCTGAGAACACTAGCTATGCTTAGGTTTTGGGGTGAGGGCACAGCAGCTACACTCTGAAGAGCTTAATCAAGTTCTCGTGCATCTGAAGTCAAGGCGAATATCAGCCGTTGGGTCAGGTTGGAGTCTCTTTCCATGATGTGCTCAGTGTGAGGCCAGCTTTCTGGGTGGGGCCGGGAGGTCCAGGCTCAGGCTGTGTCAGAAAGGGCATTAGTGCCCAGGTCAGCCTATATATTTGGGGTACAGCCGAATGGCGTGCAGGTTGAACCTCATTTGGGGTTTCTGGGTAGCCTGAGAGGGCAATGTTTTTCTTCTGGAGGGCAGGCAGAGTGCTGCATTGTAGTTCTGGATTGCCAAACTGGAGGGCTTGTGGGCCAGTAGTCTGAGGACGGATGTCTGAGTACCAAAGCTAGGCATAGGTTTCTGGGTGATGATAAGGCAGGCACAATCTACAGACCTGAATCGAGATCTCGTGCATCTGAAACCAGGGCGAGGATCAGACGATCGCTCAGGTTGGACATTCTGTCCCTGATTGCCCCTTCTTGAAGGGGGGGGGTGGATCACGAGGCCATGGGGGTTTTCCCAGGATGGGAGTTCTGAGAAGCTCCCAACTGGAAAGCTTCTTCTGCAGGACAATTGAGACCTGTTGGATGGTTCCAGGATAACGATTCCGAGCAGGGTTCTAAGGATGGATGGCTGGGTAGGCCACCTCGCATTACAATTGTCTCCACGCAACAAGACAGGTTAGATCTGCTGGAACAGGCAGAGCAACCGAGGAGGCTGAGTTGAAATGGACTCTCCCGTGGATGTGATCTAATATGATTTTGTGTCTATGGAGACCTTGGAATGAAGCGGTGGCACTGGGGCCCTGAAGTGTTCTCCTAAAGAGAGGCATTCACACAGCTCCATCATGCATGTTTCCCATGTGTGGATGAGATTTGTTCTGATGGGTGAGTCAAGAAACAGCCATATGCTGTTATTGAAATCCAGGCCTCTGAGGAGAGATGCCTGGAAACCAAAGCAATGGATCCGATAGGTGCCTAGGGGCCTGTTGGTTCCTTTTTACCACTGGGGACATCAGTCTGCGGTTCTAGGTGCAGGTAGGTGCTCAGATGGGCCCAGATTGCCCCTGTTTGTCCTGAGATGCCACAAATATTTGGATGACCTCAGGGACTTTGGAGGTTTATACTATTAGTAGGGTTGTGGCCTTTGGAATGGGCACATAAAATTCCCTTCGATAGGGCAAGAACAGTAGTCAGGTTTGGCTCCAGGGGCCTTAGCCTGTAGGGTGTGTAGGGCAGGGCTGTTTGGACAGTTGTCTGAAAACACAAACTCGGTTTACGTTTCGGGTCATAGGTATGGCAAGACTGACTCATCTACAGACGATGAAGAGAACTCTTCGGGATATGAAAAAAGGGCGAGTGTGAGGTTCTTGCTCAAGTTTTTGTCTCTGGATATCGTAACACTCATGGTCGTGAAATTTCCGGGTGACTTCATGGGAAATGGACGAGTCTTACTCTCTGGGCGTTTGGCCCCGTCCAAAGAGTTTGGGGTCATTCTGTGGGATGGAAGAAGTCCGTTGTTCTGTTGTTGTTGATTTGATTTGTTTTGTTTTTCAACCTCAGTTGTCCCACCAAATGAGGGATTCCAGAGTAGAGCCCTGGGGAGGGGCGACTGGACAACCAGAAATCTGGTTAAAAATTGGGGCCTAGGGACATGTCAAGCCCATTATGACATCTAATGGTCCAGCCACTGAGAGGACTTACTAGAGGACAGGACTCACGCTGAGGGTCACAATGCGTGTTTATGCCCTCGTCGCACTCAAGAATGGGCGGGGCTTCAGGGTGAATGCTGGTTTCTCCTACACTGAACGTTGGACAACATGCCAACCACAAGGTTTCTTGCCAAGGGTAAGGAAGAGTTCTGATTTCTGCATGAAAGTCACCCTTGGGCAGTGATTGGAGATAAGGTCTAGGTTCTGAAGCCTGAAAACTGAGGTAGGAAAGAGATGATGACCTAAGGCCATGGCGGGTCTGATGAGCTCAGTGTGCGGTCAGCTGTCTGTGTGTTAGTCACGAGGTCCGGGCTCAGGTTGTCAGAGTGTGCATTAGTGCCCAGGTTTGACTATATATTTTGGGTGCATTCGAGTGCCGTGTAGGTTCTTATCTCAAGAAATCTTCAGGATATGAAGAATGAGCGAGTGTGAGGCGCATGCTCAGGCTTTTTGTCTTTGGATTTTGTATCAGCGATGGCCATGGAATGTTGGGGAGGCCTCTTGGGCCATGGACAAATCTTGCTCTCTGTGGATTTGCCCGATCCCAATTGCTTTTCGTCAATCTGTGGGAGGGGAGGACTCCTTTCAGGTTTGTTACCTCAGGTGTCCCACCAAAAGAGGAATTCCAAAGCAGAGCCCTGGGGAAGAGTGAAGGGACAACCCGAACTACGGTTAAAAATTGGGGCCTAGGGTCAAGGCAAGCCCAATATGCTGTCTCTCCATCCAGGCGCGGAGATGCCTTACCTGAGGACTGGGCTGAGGCTGAAGTTCACAATGTGTGTTTGTGACCAATGTGGCCCACAGGCATGGGGGGGCCTCATGGGCCACACTGGTTTCAACTACACTGAACCTTGGACAACATGCCAACCACAAGGTTTCTTGCCAAGATGGGAGTTCTGCGAAGATCCCAACTACAAAGATTCTTCTGCAGGACAATTGAGACCTGTTGTTTGGATCCAGGACAACGATTCCGAGCAGGGTTCTAAGGATGGATGGCTGCTGGGTAGGCCACTTCGCATTCCAATTGTCTCCACGCAACAAGACAGGTTAGATCTGCCGGATCTGGGAGAGCAACCAAGGAGGCTGAGTTGAAATGGATGTGTCCTAATATGATTTTGTGTCTATGGAGACCTTGGAATAAAGCGGTGGCACTGGGGCCCTGAAGGTTTCTCCTAAAGAGAGGAATACACACAGCTCCACCGTGTAAGTTTCCCATGTGTGGATGAGATTTGTTCTAATGGGTGAGTCAAGAAACAGCCATATGCTGCTATTGAAATCCAGGCCTCTGAGGAGAGACGCCTGGAAACCAAAGCAATGGATCTGATAGGTGTCAAGGGGCCGGTTCGTTCCTTTTTACCTCTGGGGACATCAGTCTCCTGGTCTGAGTACCGGTAGGTGCTCAGATGGGCCCAGATTGCCCCTGTTTGTCCGGGGATGCCACAAATATTTGGATGGCCGCAGGGACTTTGGAGGATTATCCTATTAGTAGGGTTGTGGCCATTGGAATGGGCACATACAATTCCCTTGGGGAGGGCAAGCACAGTCCTCAGGTTTGGCTCCAGGGGCCTGAGCCTGTAGGGGTTGTAGGCCAGGGCTGTTTGGACAGTTGTCTGGAAACACAAACTCGGCTTATGTTTCGGGTCATAGGTATGGCAGGACTGATCTACAGACCATGAGGAGAACTCTTCGAGATATGAAAAAAGGGCGAGTGTGAGGCTTTTGCTCAAGTGTTTGTCTCTGGATATCGTAACATTCATGGTCGTGAAATTTCCGGGTGACTTCATGGGAAATTGACGAATCTTACTCTCTGGGGGTTTGGCCCCGTCCAAAGAGTTTGTGGTCGTTCTGTGGGATGGAAGAAGTCCGTTTTCTGTTGTTGTTGATTTGTTTTGTTTGTTTTTCAACCTCAGGTGTCCCACCAAATGAGGGATTCCAGAGTAGAGCCCTGGGGAGGGGCGACTGGACAACCAGAAATCTGGTTAAAAATTGAGGCCTAGGGACATGTAAAGCCCATTATGACATCTAATGGTCCAGCCACTGAGAGGACTTACTAGAGGACAGGACTCACGCTGAGGGTCACAATGCGTGTTTATGCCCTCGTCGCACTCAAGAATGGGCGGGGCTTCAGGGTGAATGCTGGTTTCTCCTACACTGAACGTTGGACAACATGCCAACCACAAGGTTTCTTGCCAAGGGTAAGGAAGAGTTCTGATTTCTGCATGAAAGTCACCCTTGGGCAGTGATTGGAGATAAGGTCTAGGTTCTGAAGCCTGAAAACTGAGGTAGGGAAGAGATGATGACCTAAGGCCATGGCGGGTCTGATGAGCTCAGTGTGCGGTCAGCTGTCTGTGTGTTAGTCACGAGGTCCGGGCTCAGGTTGTCAGAGTGTGCATTAGTGCCCAGGTTTGACTATATATTTTGGGTGCATTCGAGTGCCGTGTAGGTTCTTATCTCAAGAAATCTTCAGGATATGAAGAATGAGCGAGTGTGAGGCGCATGCTCAGGCTTTTGTCTTTGGATTTTGTATCAGCGATGGCCATGGAATGTTGGGGAGGCCTCTTGGGCCATGGACAAATCTTGCTCTCTGTGGATTTGCCCGATCCCAATTGCTTTTCGTCAATCTGTGGGAGGGGAGGACTCCTTTCAGGTTTGTTACCTCAGGTGTCCCACCAAAAGAGGAATTCCAAAGCAGAGCCCTGGGGAAGAGTGAAGGGACAACCCGAACTACGGTTAAAAATTGGGGCCTAGGGTCAAGGCAAGCCCAATATGCTGTCTCTCCATCCAGGCGCGGAGATGCCTTACCTGAGGACTGGGCTGAGGCTGAAGTTCACAATGTGTGTTTGTGACCAATGTGGCCCACAGGCATGGGGGGGCCTCATGGGCCGCACTGGTTTCAACTACACTGAACCTTGGACAACATGCCAACCACAAGGTTTCTTGCCACGGGGAAAGAGTTCTGATTTCTGCATCATTTTCAATCCCGGGCCGTGATTGGAGATAAGGTCTAGGTTCTGAAGCCTGAAAACCGATGTTGAGAAGTGATGACGACCTAAGGCCATGGCGGGTCCGATGTGCTCATTGTAGGCCAGAAGTCTGGGTGGGGCCATGAGGTCCAGGCTCAGGCTGTGTCAGAAAGGGCATTAGTGCCGAGGTCAGCCTATAACAAAATGTATTCCCATTCCTTAAGTCTTTCTTACATATCTCCTACTTTCCTACATACAGTTTCCCTTTATTTCCATCAGTCTTAGTTACACTAAGCAGAACTTTGTATTCTTAGAAACACCTTTAGTTATTAACCAATTGTGAACTGTTACAACAGAATTCTTCAGGTGGCAATTTATGAATCAGTTAAGTGGCAAACAAGTTTACCAACAGATTTAAATACTCTTAGTTTCTTTGCAGTAAGAAGTCAAAAGCACAAACCTACATTCAGTAATTAACGACTTAGCATTTTATCCTGTTTGGTTAAGACCTAGATGTCCACAATTTAATTCCATTTGTCATCCAAGCAAAACTTTAAAACTTTCAGGTTACCAAAGAATTTGAAAGTTACTTCAGCAATTACCCATTAGAACTTTGAGACAGACAATTAACCATCAGTTTAGTTATTTCTTTGCTAACAAATTTTAATAAATAACACAAGCTTATTTGACCTTCAGTAAACTTCGATGCTTCACATTACTGCTGAGAACTTAAAAGACACGTCTTTCTTAATTAAACCAACAAACTTAACTTAGTTCCAATAGTGATTTATGTTCCACCTGGGCCCACTCCACTTTGAATGTTTACCTGAGACATGCGTGGGAAGATCTGGAGTGGGGAGTGTTAGGTCCAGGGGTGCTTTTCTTGCTCCTTTACAGTGGAGAGAGAAGGAGCCGTGGTGCATGATCTAGAAGCTAGTCATGCAGGCTGCACACGCGTTGGTACAGAAACACGTAAGGGGGAAACAGAAGAAACAAAGTGTGCTGCCAGGAGGCAGAGAAAAGATTCCCAGTTTCAGAGCTCATAAGCCCCAACAGAGGAGCAGACGCCATGCTTTCCCACCAGCAAGGGGGGAGGGGTTAGGCAGTCCAAGTCAGGCCAGAGAACACAGGGAAACTTCCCCGAAACAAAGAGAGTTTTGGCAGCTGCTTGGGAATATTCCTTATAGTCTCTGTCTCGAGTTAGACCAACCCCAGTTGGCTCCAGTTATAGCCATTAACACGGGACGTGAGTGAGGGAGAAGCCCCCACATCTGTTAGGAGAAACAGAGAGAAATAAAGCCAGAATCCCCCTTTGCTAGGGATGGCCCAGCAACCTGGGTTTACTAGAAGAAGGCTTATTTACGTAATTACCATCCAATATGTCAGGAGAAAGTTTACTAGCTGACTCATTTGGGCAAACACATTCCGCAAAATCCCCTTAGTCTGGGGTCCTGGTGTAGAGCAATGAAGGCCTAGGTATGAGCGGTGAAGGTATCCTAGGTCCATTTGCCCTGTTTTTCCTGCAGAGGAGATCTGATAGATCCCACTGAGGCCATGCAGTGTTACAGGAGCTCAGTCCTTTCCTAAGTTTTGCAATCCAAATTATTTCCAGTGGGTTAAAAGGCACCCCAAGGTAGAGTCCTTGGGAACTTAAGAAGCCTACTGAGGCCATGCTTCCATAAAAGTAAAGAAGGTCCATTACCAAATCCCCCCTGACTCCTGGGTAGCGTCCCACGCAGGATATGTCAGAGGTTCCTGTGTGTCAAAAGCGACCAGAGGCGTCCCTCAAGATATCGCTATTGATTACCATCCTGCCTTCCCTGGGAAGACATTCCTGCCATAAAAGGCCCTGGAGGGGTGCCGGCGTCCCTCCACTTCCCCATCGCATCCTAGGCTGCTGATGGGTGCCTGGTGAATGGACTAAAACGCTTGTGCCATGCTATTGTATGTCCTGAAGACTGCATACTGTTTTGCCATATTAACCCACAAAAACGCTAGAGAAGTTTTGGCAAGGGAAATTACTCAATTTAATAGCTTTAGGCGGTTTGCAGAAGACACTGACGAGAAACAGTAAAGTCTGAAATCCATCATGGTCTATGCGACATTCCAACACATGTGGCCCTTGCAGCCAACTTCCCTAGGAAACGGTCCCCGGTTGCGTTTTAATTCAATCGGGTACTGGTTTCGGCCGGCTCCCAGTGGAGGTCCCGCGGCCAGAAGTGGCTAGACCGGGCATGTGGAGGGGATCACATTAGATCAATCAGGAGGAAACCTCACACGGGAGTCTTAAGATTGGCAGCCGTCCTGGTGACTTAGTTGGCTGTCCCGTGCCCAAGAGAGACAACTTTCTATAAGAACAGGAATAAAGAGAGGCCATCAAGTTTCTGGGTCTTATTGCCATTCTGGCCAGGGTACTAACTTACAGCCAAAAGGCAGACGCTCTCCTCCCCGTGGAGTAGCCACGGGCTAGAGGATTACAGCCTGAGCAATTGACATGCAAGTGTTCCAATAAGCCCATACTCCTTGAAAAAGCCCCTGAAATCAGAGTAAATGGAGAGAAAGTACTCACCAATTTTGCACCGAAGCTCAGAGTCCAAATGTAAAGACTCACAGCCCCACGTTGGGCGCCATATGATGAAGTTCTAGAACCTAGGTGAGGTTTGGTGGGCTCAGGTCCGGAGCCGATGACCAAGAAAGAATTCTTGAGACATCTTTGGTGCAAAATGGTGGTTTATTAAAGCACGGGGACAGGACCCGTGGGCAGGAAGAGCTGCTGCCGCCCCGGGTTGTGAGGGGTGGTTGGTTATATACGCAGGAGTTGGGTAGGTGAGGACAAAGGGTTATTGGGGCAAAGAATACTATCAGGATATTGAAGGCTTAGTTACTATTAAGTAAAGACAATTGAGGGTCTCCTGGTGGAATGTTACATTCCTGCCATCAAACATCCTTGTTAATGAGATTTAGGTTTAGAAGAAATTTAACTTTATTTGCTTTTCCTTCTACCTCCGCCTCCTTCGGTTTTTATGGAGGGGAGGATGACATTTAGGCTTGAGAAACTGAGTTCTGTGTCTTTGGAATTTGGGCTATTGATAAGGTAACTTCTTTGTTTGTAAATCTCAAGGATATTTGCAAACCAAGGGAGACTCCTGTCTTGTAGGATTGTGATCTTAGCAAGTTAACTATTTATCATTTTATGGCAGTCAGGGGTGCCTGAGGAATGCTACACCTATGGAGGGGAGCGGATGAAGGGGGGGGTGCAAGGCGCCAGCTTTTGCTTTGTCCTCAGCCAGCCTCCTGCGCCCTCATCAGCAGGACTGATCTACAGACCATGAGGAGAACTCTTCGGGATATGAAAATAGGGCAAGTGTGAGTCTCTTGCTCAAGTTTTTATCTCTGGATATCGTGTCACTCATGGTCGTGAAATTTCCGGGTGACATCATGGGAAATGGACGAGTCTTACTCTCTGGGGGATTGGCCCCGTCCAAAGAGTTTGGGGTCATTCTGTGGGATTGAAGAAGTCCGTAGTTCTGTTGTTGTTGATTTGTTTTGGTTTTTTTTTCATCCTCAGGTGTCCCAGCAAATGAGGGATTCCAGAGTAGAGCCCTGGGATGCCGATTGGACAACCAGAAATCTGGTTAAAAATTGGGGCCTAGACATGTCAAGCCCATTATGACATCTAATGGTCCAGCCACTGAGAGGACGTACTAGAGGACAAGACTCACACTGAGGGTCACAATATGTGTTTATGCCCTCGTCGCACTCAAGAATGGGCGGGGCGTCAGGGTGAATGCTGGTTTCTCCTACACTGAACGTTGGACAACATGCCAACCACATGGTTTCTTGCCTTGGGTAAGGAAGAGTTCTGACTTCTGCCTCATAGTCATCCCGGGGCAGTGATTGGAGATAAGTTCTAGGTTTTGAAGCCTGAAAACTGAGGTAGGTAAGAGATGATGACCTACGGCCATGGCGGGTCTGATGTGCTCAGTGTGCGGCCAGCTCTCTGGGTGGGGCCAGGAGGTCCAGACTGAGGCTGTCTCAGAAAGGGCATTAGTGCCCAGGTCAGCCTATATATTTGGGGTACAGCCGAATGGCGTGCAGGTTGATCCTCATTTGGGGTTTCTGGTTAGCCCCAGACGGCAATGTTTTTCTTCTGTAAAACAGGCAGAGTGCTGCATTGTAGTTCTGGATTGCCAAACTGGAGGGCTTGTGGGCCAGTAGTGTGAAGACGGAAGTCTGAGAACCCAAGCTAGGCCTAGGTTTCTGGGTGAGACCTGAATCGAGATCTCGTGCATCTGAAGTCAGGGCCAAGATCAGACAATTGCACAGGTTGGACATTCTGTCCGTGATGGCCCCTTCCAGAAGGGGGGGGTGGATCACGAGGCCATGGGGGTTTACCCACGATGGGAGTTGTGAGAAGCTCCCAATGCAAAGATACTTCTGCAGGACAATTGAGACCTGTTGGTTGGCTCCAGGACAACGATTCTGAGCAGGGTTCTAAGGATGGATGGCTGGGTAGCCCACCTCGCATTCCAATTGTCTGCAAGCAACAAGACAGGTTAAATCTGCTGGATCTGGGGGAGCAACCGAGGAGGCTGAGTTGAAATGCACTCTACCGTGGATGTGTCCTAATATGATTTTGTGTCTATGGAGACCTTGGAATGAAGCGGTGGCACTGGGTCCCTGAAGGGTTCTCCTAAAGAGAGGCTTTCACACAGCTTCATCGTGCAAGTTTCCCATGTGTAGATGAGATTTGTTCTGATGGGTGTGTCAAGAAACTGCCATATGCTGTTATTGAAATCCATTCCTCTGAGGAGAGATGCCTGGAAACCAAAGCAATGGATCGGATAGGTGCCTAGGTGCCTGTTCGTTCCTTTTTACCTCTGGGGACATCAGTCTACGGTTCGGAGTGCCGGTAGGTGCGCAGATGGGCCCAGAATGCCCCTGTTTTTCCTGGGAAGCCATAAATATTGGGGTGGCCTCAGGGACTTTGGAGGTTTATCCTATTAGTAGGATTGCGGCCATTGGAATGGGCACAGACAATTCCCTTGGAGAGGGCAAGCACAGTCGTCAGGTTTGGCTCCAGGGGCCTGAGCCTGTTGGGTGTGTAGGTCAGGGCTGTTTGGACAGTTGTCTGAAAACACAAACTCGGCCTATGTTTTGGGTCATAGGTATGGCAGGACTGATCTAGAGACCATTAGGAGAACTCTTCGGGATATGAAAAAAGGGCGAGTGTGAGGCTCTTGCTCAATTTTTTGTCTCTGGATATCGTGTCACCGATGGTCGTTAAATTTCTGGATGACTTCATGGGAAATGGACGAGTCTTACTCTCTGGGGGTTTGGCACCGTCCAAAGAGTTTGGGGTCATTCTGTGGGATGGAAGAAGTCCGTTGTTGTTGTGGTTGATTTGTTTTGTTTTGTTTTTCAACCTCAGGTGTCCCACCAAATGAGGGATTCCAGAGTAGAGCCCTGGGGAGTTGTGACTGGACAACCAGAAATCTGGTTAAAAATTGGGGCCTAGGGACATGTCAAGCCCATTATGACATCTAATGGTCCAGCCACTGAGCGGTTTTACTAGAGGTCAGGAATCACGCTGAGGGTCACAATGCGTGTTTATGCCCTCGTTGCACGCAAAAATGGGCGGGGCCTCAGGGTGAATCCTGGTTTCCCCTACACTGAACGTTGGACAACATGCCAACCATAATGTTTCTTGGCATGGGTAAGGAAGAGTTCTGATTTCTGCATCACAGTCACCGCTGGGCAGTGATTGGAGATAAGGTCTAGGTTCTGAAGCCTGAAAACTAAGGTAGGGAAGAGATGATGACCCTAGGCCACGGTGGGTCTTATGGGCTCAGGGTGCGGTCAGCTGTCTGGGTGTTGCTCAGGAGGTCCCGGCTCAGGGTGTGTCAGACAGTGCATTACTGCCCAGGTTAGACTATATAATTTGGGTACATTTGAGTGCCATGTATGTTTATTCTTATTTAATATGCCCGGGCAGCTCATTGGGCAATATTTTGTTTCTCGAGGGCAGGCAGAGTGCTGCAATGATGGTCCGGAATTGCCAAAGGTGTGGGCTTCGGGGCCAGGAGTGTGAGGACGGAAGTCTGAGAACACCAGCTAGACTTGGGATTCAGGGCGAGGGCACGGCATATACCTCCTGAAGATCTGAAGCAATATCTCATGCATCTGAAGTCAGAGCGAGGATCAGACGTTGGCTCAGCTTGGATTTTCTGTTCATGACGGCCCCTTCATGAAGGGAGCCGAATCTCGAGGCCGTGTAGTTTTTTTTCACGTTTTGAGTGGTGGAAGGCCCCCTCCTAGGATTCCTTCTGCGGGACAATTGAGACCTGCTGGACAGCGCCAGGACATCCCATATGGATGAGTCTAGACCAACGTTCGAGGATGGATGCCTTGGAAGCCCGCCTCGCATTCCAATTGTCTCCTAGCGACAAGAGAGTTTAGATCTGATGGCTCTGCGGGAGCAACCGGGGTGGCTGAGTTGAAATGGACTTTCCTGAGGATGGGTCTAATGTGTGTTTGTGTCCATGAGGGCCTTGGAATGGGGCGGTGGCACCGGGAACCTGAAGTATTCTCCTCAGCTTTTGACATGGCTCCCATGCACAAGTTTCCTTGTGGAGACGAGGTTTGTTCTGATGGGTGTCTCAGGAAAACCCCAATGCTGGTATTGGAATCCAGGGTTTTGAGGAGACATGCATGTAAACCAAAGCAATGGATCCGATTTCGGCCTCGGGTCCTGTCTGGTTCAATCTTCTTCTCTGGGGACATCCATCTAGGGTAAGAGTGGAGGTAGATGCTCAGCTGGTGACAGACTGACCTTTTTTGTCCCGGGCGACATATACTATTGGGATGGCCTCAGGGACTTTGGAGGGTTCTCCTAATTTGAACGATTTTGGACAATGGAATGGGCAGAATTCCCATGGATTGGGTAGACACAGTCCTGATGTGTGGCTCCAGGGTCCCCAGCCTGGATGGTGCGTGGCCAAGGACTTTGAGGACGGAAGTCTGAAAACACAAACTCAGCATATGTTTGGGGACGTAGGTATGGCAGGCCTGATCTACAAACCATGAGAAGACATCTTCAGGATATGAAGATAGTGCGAGTCTGAGGCGCTTGCTCAGGCTTTTGTCTCTGGAGTTTGTTTCAGCGATGGCCGTGGAATGTGGACAGGCCTCATGGGCCATGGACGAATCTTGCTCTCTGTGGATTTGGCCCGATCCCAATTGTTTTTCGTCAATCTGTTTTGTTACCTCAGGCGTCCCAACTCCTTTCAGGTTTGTTACATCAGGTGTCCCACCAAAAGAGGAATTCCAAAGCAGAGCCCTGGGGAAGAGTGAAGGGACAACACGAACTATGGTTAAAAATTGGGGCCTATGAGCATGGCAAGCCCAATATGCTGTCTCTTCATCCAGCCACTGAGAGGCCTTACCTGAGGACTGGGCTAAGGCTGAGGGTCACAATGTGTGTTTGCTACCTATCTGGACCGCGAGCAAAGGCGGGGCCTAAAGGGACACACTGGTTTCCACTACACTGAATGTTGGACAACAAGCCAACCGCAAGTTTTCCTGCCATCAGGAAGGAGTTCTGATTTCTGCATCATTTTCAAACCTGGGCAGTGATTGGAGATAAGGTCTAGGTTCTGAAGCCTGAAAACTGAGGTTGGGAAGGAATAACGACCTAAAGCCATGGGGGGTCCGAAGTTCTCAGTATGTAGACAGCTGTCTGGGTGGGCCTAGGAGGTCCAGGCTCAGGCTGTGTCAGAAAGGGCATTATTGCCCAGGTCATCCTATATATTTTGGGTATAGCCAAGTGTCGTGCAGGCTGATCTTCATTTGGGGTTTCTAGGTAGCTCCAGAGGGCAATGTATTTCTTCTGCAGGGCAGGTAGAGTGATGCATTGTAGTTCTGGATTGCCAAACGGGAGGGCTTGTGAGCCAGTAGTCTGTGTACAGAAGTCTGAGGACACAAGCAAGGCTTAGGTTTCTAGGTGAGGACATGGCAGGCACAATCTAAAGACCTGAACCGAGATCTCGTGTTTCTGAAGTCAGTGTGAGGATCAGACGATATTTCAGGTAGGACCTTGTGTCCCTGATGCCCCCTTTATGAAGGGGGGGGGGAATCATGTGGCCATGTGGGTTCTCTCACGATGCGAGGTCAGAGAAGATCCCAACTGCAAAGATTCTTCTGCAGGACAATTGAGACCTGTTGGTTGGCTCCAGGCCAACGATTCCGAGGAGGGTTTTAAGGATGGATGGTGTGGTAGGCCACCTCACATTCCAATTGTCTCCTAGCAACAAGACAAGTTAGATCTGCTGGATCTCGAGGAGCAACCGAATACACTCAGTTGAAATGGACTCTCCTTTGGATGGGTCCTAATGTGTTTTTGTGTCTATGGAGACCTTGTAATGGGGCAGTGGCACACAGGCCCTGAAGGATTCTCCTAACTGGAGGTTTTGAGACATCTTCAAAGGATAATTTTCCCATGTGGAGAAGAGATTTGTTCTGATTGCTGCCTCATGAAATCCCCATATGCTAATATTGGAAACCAGGCCTCTGAGGAGAGATACCTGTAACCGAAAGCAATGAATCTGATTCAGGCCTAGGGGCCTGTCTGATTCAATCTTCTTCTCTGGGGACATCCATCTGCGCTGAGTAGAGGTAGGTGCTCAGCTGGTTTCAGGTGACCCTTGTTTGTCCTGGGCGGCCTACATTATTGGGATGTCCTTGGGGACTCTGGAGGTTTTTCCTAATTTGTACGATTGTGGACAATGGAATGGGCAGAATTCCCGTGGTATGGAAAGGCACAGTCCTGATGTGTGGCTCCAGGGGCCCCAGCCTGAAGGGTCTGTGGGCCAGGAATGTGGGGACAGAAGTCTGAAAACACAAACTCGGCTTAGGTTTGGGAAGTAGGTATGGCAGGCCCGATCTACAGACCGTGAGGAGAACTCTTTGGGATACGACAAAAGAGCGAGTGTGAGGCGCTTGCTCAGACTTTTTTCTCAGGATTTGTTGTCAACGATGGCTGTGGAATCTCGGGGAGGCCTCATGGCCCATGGACGAGAATTCCTCTCTGTGAATTTGGTCCAATCCCAATTGTTTTGGGTCAATCTGAAGGATGGGAGGAGTCCTTTTAGTTTTGTTACCTCAGGTGTCCCACCAAAAGAGGGATTCCAAAGCAGAGCTCTGGGGAGGGATGAATGGACAACCCGAACAATCCAATTGGGGTGAGGTCAAGAACCGAGCAGGTTGATCCTCATGTGGGGTTCATGGAGATCCCCATAGAGCAACGTTTTTCTTCTTCTGGAGGGCCAGCATAAGGCTGCATTTTGGTTCCAGAATTCCAAGTCTTGAGGACATGTTTGCCAGAAGTGTGAGGAAGGAAGTCTGAAAACACAAGGAAGCACGAGGTTTGGGCCCACTGTGCAGCGGCTGAATCGAGATCTCCTGCATCTGAGGTCAGGGCGAGTATCAGATGTTGCCTCAAGCTGGAGTTTGTGTCCATGACGGCCCCTTCCTGAAGGGGGTGGGGGCGTATGAGGCCAGGGAGTTTTCCCTAAGCTGGGAGTTGTGAGCTGCTCCAAACTTCAAAGTTTCCTTCTTCAGGACAGTCGAGTACTATTGGATGGTTCCAGGATGCCCCATACAGAAAGACTCGAGAGCAGGGGCCTAAGCATGGATGCCGAGAAACGTCAACTCACCTTCCCATTGCTTGGTCGAGACAAGGCACGCTCAATCTGCGGGCTCTTGGGTGAGCTACCCAGAAGGCTGAGTTTAAATGGACTTTCCTGAGGATGAGTCATAATGTGGGTTGGTGGCCATGGAGATCTTAGAATGTGGCAGTAGCTAAGGGACTCTGCAGGATTCTCCAACTCGAAGGGTTTGACACAACTCCAACAAGGAAGCTTTCCATGCGGAGATGAGAGGTGTTCGGTCTGGTGCCACAGGATAGCCCCATATGCTGGTCTTCGAACCTAGGCCTCTGAGGAGTGATACCTGGGCACCAAAGCAAGAGTTCATAATAGGGCCTAGGGGCCTGTCTGGTTCAATCTTCTGTCTCTGCGGATATCAGTCTGTGTGTCTGCATGGAGGTAGTAGTTGCTCAGCTGGTGTCATAATGCCCCTGTTTGTCCAGTGCGGCTTGCGGTAGTGGGATGTCCTTAGGGACCTTGAGGTTTCTACTATTTTGTAGAGTTGTGGCCAAAGGAACGGGCAGTTTCTTAGGAGAGAGCAGGCACAGTTCTATGGTGTGGCTCCAGAGACCCCAGCCTGAAGGCGGTGTGGGCCACGGTTGTGCAGACAGACATCCAAAAACCCAAACTCAGCTCAGGTTTGGGGCCGAGGTTATGGCAGGCCTGATCTACAGTCCGTGAGGGGAGCTCCTCTGGATATGAAAGAAGGGTGAGAGGGAGGCAGTCACTCAGTCTTTTGTCTCTGGATATTTTGTCCACAATGGCCGTTTAATGTAGGAGTTGCCTCATGGGTCGTAGAAGTCTCCCTCTCTGGTAGTTTGTCCAGCCCCCAAGAGTTTGGGGTCATTCTGTGGGAAGGGAAGAGTCCTGTTTTCTGCTTCATGTGTCCCCCCAGTAGAGGGATTCTGGAGAATAGCAGTGGGTACTGACAACTGGAATACTCTCCCTCTGGTTAAGCCTGGAGGCCTATCGATATGACAAGCCCCATATGCAGGATCTTGGTCCAGCCACTGAGAGGCGTTACTTTAATACGGGACTCATGCTACTGGTCACAATGCATGTCTGTGCCCTAGTCGGCCCTCAAGCACTGGCGTGGCCTTTCCGACAATGCAGGTTTTCCCACATTGAACGTTGGACAATATGCCAACCACAAGGTTTCTGGCCATGGGGAAGGAGGAATTCTAATTTCTGCATCACGTTCACCCCTGGGCAGTGATTGGAGATAAGGTCTAGGTTCTGAAGCCTGAAAACCGAGGTTGGGAAGAAATCACGAACTGCAGCCATAGCGGGTCCCTTGTGTCCAGGTTGGAGCCAGCTGTCTAGGTGTCGTTTGGGATGTCTTGTCTCAGGCTGTGCCAGACAGGGCATTCGTATTCAGGGTAGGCTGTATAATTGCTTTACAGTCGAGTGGCATGCATTAGATAATCATTTGGGGTTTCTTATTAGCAGCATAGGGCAAAGTTTTTCTTCTGGAGGGCAGGCAGAGTGCTGCATTGTGGCTTCGGAATTCCCAAACTGGAGGGCTTGTGGGCCAGGAGAGTGAGGACGGAAGTCTGAGAACACAAGCTAGGCTTAGGTTTCGGGGAATGGACATGGCAGGCACACTCTGCAGAGCTGAATTGAGATCTCATGAGTCTGAAGTCAGGTCGAGGATCAGACTTTGGCTCAGGTTGGAGTTTCTGTCCATGTTGGCCCCTTCATGAAGGGGGGGCATTATGAGGCCATGGGGGTTTTCCCTCTATTAGAGTTGTGAGATGCTCCAAACCGCAAGGATTCCTTCTGAGGGACAGTTAAGATTTGATGGATGGCTCCAGGACGTCTCATACGGTATTTTTCAGAACAGGGTTCTAAGTATGGATGCCTGGGCAGACAGCCTCAATTCCAATTGTCTCCTAGCAACAAGAAACGTTTGATCTGCTGGCTTGGGGTAGCATCAGAGGGGGCTGAGTTGGAATGGACTTTCCTGAGATGGTCTTAAATGAGATGAAATGGACTTTCCTGAGGATGGTCTTAATGTTGGTTTGAGTCCATTGAGACCTTGGTATGGGGCAGTGGTACCAGGGCCCTGAAGGATTCTCCTAACCAGAGGTTATAACAAAGCTCCAATGAGCAAGTTTTCCATGGGGAGACGAGATTTGTTCTTATTGGTGCCTCAGGAAACCACCATTTGCTGGTATTGGAAATGAGGCCTCTGAGGAGAGATGCCTGGAAACCAAAGCCATGGATCTGCTTAGGGCCTAGAGGCCTGTCCGGTTCAATATTCTTCTCTGGGGATATCTTTTGTCTGAGTGGAGGTAGTTGCTCAGCTGGTTTGAGATCACACCTGTTTGTCCTGGGCGTCCTACACTATTGGGATGTCCTCGGTAACTTTGGAGGTTTTTCCTAATTTGCAAGGTTGTGGCCAATGGAATGGGAAGAATTCTCTTGAAAGGGAAGCACAGTCCTGATGTGTGGCTCCAGGGACCCAAGTGTGGAGCGTGTGTGGTCCAGGGCTATTTGGACAAAAGTCTGAAAACTCAAACTCCACTTAGGTTTGGGTCTGTAGGTATGGCCGGCCCGATATATAGACCATGAGGAGAACTCTTCGGGATATGAACAAAGGGCGAAAGTGAGGTACTTGCTCATGCTTATTTTTTTCTGGATATGTGTCACCGATTGCCATGGAATGTCTGGGTGTCCTCATGGGCCATCGATGAGGCTCCCTTTCTGGGGATTTGACCCAATCCCAAGAGTTTGGCGTCATTCTGTGGGAAGGGCGGATGCCTTTCTGTTTTTTTTTTTTTTTTTTTTTTTTTTTTACCTCAGGTGGACAACCAAAAGAGGGATTCCACAGCAGAGTCCTGGGGAGGGGCGACTGGAAAACCAGAACTCTGGTTAACATTGGGACCTAAGAACATGGCAAGCCCCATATGTGGGCTCTTGGTCCAGACACTGAGAGGCCTTCCTTGAGCATAGGGCTCACATTGAGTTTCACAATGTGTTTTTGTGCCCAAGGAGCCCCTCTAGTCAGGGCGTGGCCTAATGTACCATGCTGGTTTCTCCTACACTGAACGTTGCACAATATGGCAACCACAAGTTTTCTGGCCATGGGGAAGAAGGAGTTCTAATTTCTGCAACACTTTCACTCCTGGACTGTGATTGGATTTAAGGTCTAGTTTCTGAAGCCTGAACACTGAGGTTGGGAAGAGATGAAGACCTAAGGCCATGGTGTGACTGATGTGCTCAGTGTTCGGCCAGCTGTTGAGTGTGGGTTGGGAGGTGCAGGCTCAGGCTGTGGCAGACAGGGAATTAGTGCCCAGGCTAGACTGTATCATTGGGGTGCAGTCGAGTTTCGTGCAGGTTGGTACTCATTTGTGGTTACTGGGTAGCCCCAGAGGGCAACGTTTTTCTTCTGGAAGGAAGACACAGTGCCACATAGTGGCTCCAGAATTCCCAAACTGGAATGCTTGTGGGCCAGGAGTGTGAGGAAAAAATTCTGAGAACACAAGCCAGACTTAGATTTCGGGGTGAGGGGACGGCAGGAACCCTCTGCAGAGATGATTCGAGATCCCGTGCACCTGAAGACAGAGCTACGATCAGACATTGGCTCAGGTTGGAGTTTCTGTCCATGACGGCCCCTTCATGAAGGGGAGGGTGTCACGAGGCCATGGAGGTTTTCCCACGATGGGAATTGTGAGATGCTCCAAACCGCAATGATTCCTTCCGTGGGACAGTCGAGACCTGCTGGATGGCTCCAGGACATCCCATAAGGAAGTTATCCAGAGCAGGGTTCTAAGGATGGATGCCTGGGCAGCCTGCCTCCCATTCCAGGTGTCTCATAGCGCCAAGGCAAGTTCGATCTGCTGGATCTAGGGGAGTAACCGAGGCGGGTGTTTTTTGAAACGGGTGAGTTCAGAATAGGTCATGATGTGCATTTGTGTCCATGGAGACCTTGGAATGGGGTGCTTGATCCGGGGCCTTGAGGGATGTTCATAACCGGAGGATTTGATGGAGCTCTAAAGAGTACGTTTCCTATGTAGAGAAGAGAATTGTTTTGATGAGTGCCTAAGGAATCTCCCATATGCTGGTATTGGAAACCAGGCCTCTGAGGAGAGATGCCTGGAAACAAAAGCAATGGATATGATTAGGGCCTAGGTGCCTGTCCGGTTCAATCTCTTTCCTGGGGATACGTGTCTATGGATCTGAGGGGAGGTAGTTGCTCGGCTTGTGTCAGATCGCCCCTGTTTGTCCTGGGCAGCCTATAATATTGGGAATGGCCTCGGGATTTTGGAGTTTCTCCTAATCTATAGGGTTGTAGCCAATGGAATGGGCAGAAATCCCCTGGAGAGGGCAGGCACAGTTCTTAGTTTGGCTCTAGAGGCCCAGCCTTGAGGGTGTGTGGGCCAGGCCTGTGGGGACAGAAGTCTGAAAACACAAACTCCGCTTAGGATTGGGGACATAGGTATGGCACGCCCCCAATCTACAGACCGTGATAACACTTCGGGATATGAAAAAGGGTGAGGTTGAGGTGCTTGCTCAGGTTTTGTCTCTGGATTTGTGTCAACAATGTGGGTCGAATGCTGGCGTGGCCTCATGGGTTGTGGACGGCTTTCCTTCTCTGAGGATTTGACCCAATCCCAAGAGTTTGGGTACATTCTGTGGGATGGGAGGTGTCCTTTCTGTTTTTTTTATTTTATTTTATGTACCTCATGTGTGCCAATAAAAGAGGGATTCCAGAGCAGAGTCCTTGGTAGGGACAACTGGATAAGACCACCTCTGTTTAAGTTTGGGGGCATAGGGGCATGGCAAGTCCAATATGTGGGCTCTTGATTCAGACACTGAGAGGTCTTCCTTGAGGACAGGGCTCATGCTGAGGGTCACAGTGCCTATTGGTGCCCAACAAGGCCCTCAAGCATGGGAAGGGCCTCATGGGCCACGCTGGATTCTCCTACACTGAATGTTGGAGAATATGCCAACCACAAGGTTTCCGGCCATGGCGAAGGAAGAGTTGTGATTTCTGCATCACATTCACCCCTGGACAGTGATTGGAGTTTAGGTCTAGGTTCTGAAACCCGAAAACCGAGGTAGGGAAGAGATGAAGACCTAAGGACCTGATGGGTACAATGAGCTCAGTGTGTGGCTAGCTGTTGAGCGTAGGTCTGGAGGTGTGGGCTCATGTTGTGTCAGACAGGGCATTAGACAGGGTAGACTGTATATTTGGGGTGCAGTCGAGTGGCGTTCAGTTGATCCTCATTCGGGTTTCCAGGTAGCTCCATAAGGCAACGTTTTTCTTCTGGAGGGCAGGCAGAGTGCTGCATTGTGGCCCCAGTATTGCCAAACTGTAGGGCTTTTGGGCCAGGTGTGTGAGGACTGTAGTCTGAGAACACAAGCTAGGCTTAGTTTTTGGGGTGAGGGCACAGTAGGCACTCTCTGCAGAGCTGAATCAAGATCTCATGCACCTGAAGCCAGGGCGAATATCAGACGTTTGCTCAGGTTGGAGTTTCTGTCCATGATGGCCCCTTTACAAAGTGGAGCGTCTCAAGAGGCCATGAAGATTTTCCCACAATGGGAGTTGTGAGATGCACCAGACTGCAAAGATTCCTTCTGTGGGACACTTGAGACCTGTTAGATGGCTCTAGGATGTCCCATATGGAACGACTCCAGAGTAGGGTTCTAAGGATGGATGCCTGGGCAGCCCGCCTCCCATTCTAGTTGTCTCCTAGCAACAAGGCAGGTTTGATCTGCAGGCCCTGGGGGAGAACCCAAGGGGGATGAGTTGACATGGACTCTACCGAGGATAGATCATAATGTGGGTTTAAGTCCATGGAGACCTTGGAATGGGGCGCTTGATCCGGGGCCCTGAAAGGTTCTCCTAAACAGAGGTTTTTATAGAGCTCCAAAGAGTACATTTCCTATGAGGAGATGAGATTTTTCTATGAGTGCCTCAGTAATCCCCCATATGCTGGTATTGGTAACCAACCTCTGAGGAGAGATGCCTGGAAACAAAAGCAATGGATCTGATTAGGGCCTAAGTGCCTGTCCAGTTCAATCTTATTCTATGGGGATATCTGTCTCTGGGTCTGAGTGGAGGTAGTTTCCTAACTTGTGAAAGATCATCCCTGCTTGTCCTGGGCAGCCAACACTATTGGGATGGCCTAGGGGAGTTTGGAGGTTTCTCCTAATCTATAGGGTTGTGGCCAATGGAAATGGCAGAATAACCCTATAGAAGGAAGCCACAGTCCTCAGGTGTGGCTCCAGGGGCCCCAGCTTGGATGGTGTGTGGGCCAGGACTGTGGGGACAGAAGTCTGAAAACACAAACTCAGCTTAGGTTTGGGGATGTATGTATGAAGGCTCGATCTACAGACCGTGAGAATTTTCCGGGTTATGAACAAAGGGCGAGTATGTGGCGTTTGCTCAGGATTTTGTCTCTGGATTTTGTGCCTACGGTGGCCGTGGAATGTCGGGTTGTCCTCGAGGGCCATGGACAAGTCTTTCTCTGGTGATTTGGCCTGATCCCAAGTGGTTGGGATCATTCTGTGGATGGGAAGAGTCCTTTCTGTATTTTTTTTTTATCTCAGGTGTCCCACCAAAGAAGGATTCCAGAGCAGTGCCCTGAGTAGGGGTGACTAGACATCTCTAACTCTGGTTGAGATTGGGGGACTAAGGGCTTGGCAAGCCCCATATGTGGGCTGTTGTTCCAGTCACTAAGAGGCTTTATATGAGTTAGGGCTCACGCTGAGGGTCACAATGTGTGTTTGTGCAAATTGTAGCCCTCAGGGATAGGTGGGGCCTCATAGTCCATGCTGCTTTCTCCTACATTGAACGTTGGACAACATGCCAACCACAAGGTTTCTTGCCATGGTGAAGAAGAAGTTCTGATTCTTGTATCACGTTCACTCCTGAGCAGTAGGTGGAGAAAAGGTCTAGGTTCTGAAGGTGAAAACTGATGTTGGGTAGAGATGATGGCCGAAAGCCATTGTGGGTTTGATATGCTCAGTGTACGGCCAGCTGTCTTGGTGATGGATTGGAGGTCTGCCTTCAGGCTGTGTCAGACAGGGCTTTAGTGCACAGGCTATATTGTATAATTGGGGTATCGTCGAGTGACATGCAGGTTGTTACTCATTTGGCGTTTCTGGTTAGCCCTATAGGGCAACATTTTTCTTCTGGAGGGCAGGCAGAGTGCTGCATTGGGTCTCCAGAATTGCCAAACTGGAGGGGTGTCGCCAGGATTGTGAAGACGGAAGTCTGAGAACACAAGTTAGGCTTAGGTTTCGGGGCGAGGGCACAGCAGGCACACTCTCAAGTGCTGAATCGAGATCTCGTGCTTCTGAATTCAGGGCGCGGATCAGACTTTGGCTTAGGATGGAGTTTCTGTCCATGATGGCCCATTTATGAAGGTGTGGGGCTTCATGAGGAAATGGAGGTTTTCTCACATTGGGATTGTGTGATGCTTCAAACCACAAGGATTCATTCTGCGAGACAGTCAAGACAGGTTGGTTGGATTCAAGACGTCCCATAAAGAAATTCTCCAGAGCAGGGTTCTAAGGATGGATGCCTGGGCAGCCCACCTCGCATTCCAACTGTCTCCTAGTGACAAGGCAGGTTTGATCTGCTGGCTCTGGGTGAGCAGCCGAGGGGGCTGATTTGAAATGGACTCTCCTGAGGATGGATCATAATGTAAGTTTGTGTCCTTGGCGACCTTGGAATTGAGCCATGGTGCCAGCGCCCTGAAGGATCCTCCTAACCTGAGGTATTGACACAGCTCCAAAGAGCAAGTTTCTCATGTGGAGATGAGATCTGTTCTGATTGTTTCCTTAGGAAACCCCCATATTCTGATATTGGAAACCAGGCCTCTGAGGAGAGATACATAGAAACCAAAGCAATGGATCAGAAGTTGGCTCAGGTTGCAGTTTCTGTCCATGAGGGCCCCATTATAAAGGGGAGCATCTCATGAGGCCATGTAGGGTTTCCCACGATAGGAGTTGTGAGATGCTCCAATCTGCAAGGATTCCTTCTGCGGGACAGTCAAGACCTGTTGGAAGGCTCCCAGGACATCCCATATGGAACGGCGCCAGAGCAGGATTCCAACGATGGATGCCTAGAGAGTCTGCTTTGCATTCCAGTTGTCTCCTAGCGACAAGGCAGGTTTGATATTTTGGCTCTGGGGGAGTAATCAACGGGGCTGAGTTGATATGTACTCTCCTGCCGAATGGTCATAATGCACGTTTGTGTCCATGGAGACGTTGGAATAGGGCGGTGGCTCCGGTTACATGAAGCTTTCTCCTAAGTGGAGGTTTTTACAGAGCTCCAAAGGATAAGTTTCCCATGTGGAGACAAGATTTGTTCTGATTGGTATCTCTGGAAGCCCCCATATGCTGGTATTGGAAAACAGGCCTCGGAGGAGAGATGCTTAGAAACAAAAGCAATGGAACCAATTACATTCTAGGGGCCTGTACAGTTTAATGCCTTTCTCTTGGGATATCTGTCTGCGGGTGAGTTGAGGTCATTGCTCAGCTTGTGACAGATCACCCCTCTTTGTACTGGGCGGCCTACACTTGGAATGGCCTCAGGGACTTTGGAGGTTTCTCCTAATCTGTAGGGTTGTGGCCAATGGAATGGGAAGAATTTCCTTGGAGAGGGCAGGCACAGTCCTGAGGTGTGGCTCCAGGGGCCTCAGCCTGGAGGGTGTGTGGGACAGGGATGTCAGGATAGAAGTCTGAAAACACGGTTTGGGGACGTAGGTATGGCAGGCCCGATCTTCAGAGTATGAGGAGAATTTTTTGGGCTATGACCTAAGGGTGAGGCTTATGTCTCTGGATTTTGTGTCAATAGTGGCCGTGGAATGTCGGGATGGCCTCATGGGCCATGGAGGAGTCTTTCTCTCTGGGGATGGCCTGATCCCAAATGATTGCGGTCATTTTGTTGGTGGGAGGAATCCTTTCTGTGTTTACTTACCTCAAATGTCCCACCAAAGAGGGATTCCAGAGCAGAGCCCTGAGTAGGGGTGACTAGATGTCTCTACCTCTGGTTAAGATTGGGTGACTTGGGGCATGGCAGGCTCCATATGCGGGCTCATGGTCCA
Source organism: Mustela putorius furo (assembly GCF_011764305.1). Taxonomy (NCBI): domain Eukaryota; kingdom Metazoa; phylum Chordata; class Mammalia; order Carnivora; family Mustelidae; genus Mustela; species Mustela putorius. The sequence continues at coordinate 58,373 of NW_025421796.1, read as the reverse complement.
GCCACTGAGAGGCTTTACTTGAGGACAGGGCTCAAACTGGGGGTCCCAATGTGTGTTTGTGCCCACCGCAGCTCTTAAGCATGGGCAGGGTCTCAGGGACCCTACACTACCCTCAGGGGCCCTACTACTACTCCTGTAGGCCCTACAGGGTTCCTACAATGAACTTTGGATAAGATGCCAACCACAAGATTCTGGCGAGAGGGAAGGAGGAGTTATGATTTCTGCATCACGGTCACCCATGGGAAATGAGTAGAGATAGAGATAAGGTCTAGGTTTCTGTAGCCTGAAAACCAGGTTGGAAAGAGATGGCAACCTAAGGCCATGGCGGTTCAGATGTTCTCAGTGTACGGCAAGCTGTCTGGGTGTCGGTTGGGAATTCAGGCCTCAGGTTGTGTCAGACAGGGCATTAGTGCACAGGCTAGACTATATAATTGGTGTACAGATGAGTGGCATGCAGGTTTATCCTCATTTGAGTTTTCTGGGAAGACCCATAGGGCAAAGTTTTTCTTCAAGAGGGCAGGCAGAGTGCAGCACTGTGTCATCGGAAATCCCAAAATGGAGGGCGTGTGGTCCAGGAGAGTGAGGACGGAAGTCTGAGAACACCAGCTATGCTTAGGTTTTGGGGTGAGGGCACAGCAGGTGCACTCTGAAGAGCTTAATCAAGATTTCGTGCATCTGAAATCAAGGCGAAGATCAGCCTTTGGGTCAGGTTGGAGTTTCTTTCCATGATCCGCCTTCATGAAGATTGGGGGCATCATGTGACCTTGGAAGCTTTCCATGATATGAGTTGTGAGGTGGTCCATGCACAAGGACTCCTGTGGGACAGTCGAGACCTGTTGGATGGTTCAAGGATGTCCCATAAGGAACGACTCAAGAGCAAGATTCTAAGGGTTCTAAGGATCTCTAAGGAGAGATGCCTGGAAACAAAGCAATACATCCGATAGGTGCCTATGGGCCTGTTCGTTCCTTTTTACCTCTGGGGACATCAGCCTACGGGTCTGAGTGCCGGGAGGTGATCAGATGGGCCCAGATTGCCCCTGTTTGTCCTGGGATGCCACAAATATAGGGATGGCCTCAGGGACTTTCGAGGTTTATCCTTTTAGTAGGGTTGTGGGCATTGGAATGGGCACATACAATTCCCTTGGAGAGGGCAAGCACAGTCTTCTTGTTTGGCTCCAGGGTCCTGAGCCTGTAGGGTGTGTAGGCCTGAAAACCGAGATTGAGAAGAGTTGACGAACTAAGGCCATGATGGGTCTGATGTGCTCAGTGTGCGGCCAGCTTTCTGGGTGGGAACAGGAGGTCCAGGCTCATCCTGTGTCAGAGGGGCCATTAGTGTCCAAGTCAACCTATATATTTGGGGTAGAGCCGAATGGCGTGCAGGATGATCCTCATTTGGGATTTCTGGGTAGCCCCAGAGGGCAATGTTTTGCTTCTGGAGGGCAGGCAGAGTGCTGCATTGTAGTTCTGGATTGCCAAATTGGAGGGCTTGTGGGCCAGTAGTCTGAGGACGGAAGCCTGAGAACCCAAGCTAGGCCTAGGTTTCTGGTTGAGGATATGGCAGGCACAATCTACACACCTGAATCGAGTTCACGTGCATCTGAAATCAGGGCGAGGTTCAGACGATCGCTCAGGTTGGACATTCTGTCCCTGATGGCCACTTCTTGAAGGGGGGGTGGATCACGAGGCCATGGGGGTTTTCTCACGATGGCAGTTGTGAGAAGCTCCCAAATGCAAAGATTTTTCTGCAGGACAATTGAGACCTGTTGGTTGGCTCCAGGACAACGATTCCGAGCAGGGTTCTAAGGATGGATGGCTGGGTAGCCCACCACGCGTTCCAATTGTCTCCAAGCAACAAGACAGGTTAGATCTGCTGGATCTGGGGGAGCAACCGAGTTGACTGAGTTGAAATGGACTCTCCCGTGGATGTGTCCTAATATGATTTTGTGTCTATGGAGACCTTGGACTGAAGCGGTGGCACAGGGGCCCAGAAAGGTTCTCCAAAAAGAGGCTTTCACACAGCTCCATCGTGCAAGTTTCCCATGTGTAGATGAGATTTGTTCTGATGGGTGAGTCAAGAAACATCCATATGCTGTTATTGAAATCCAGGCCTCTGAGGAGAGATGCCTGGAAACCAAAGCAATGGATCCGATAGGTGCCTAGGGGCATGTTCGTGCCTTTTTACCTCTGGGGACATCATTCTACGGGTCTGAGTGCCAGTAGGTGCTCAGATGGGCCCTGATTGCCCCTGTTTGTCCTGGGAAGCCGCAAATATTGGGATGGCCTCAGGGACTTTGGAGGTTTATCCTATTAGTAGTGTTGTGGCCATTGGAATGGGCACACACAATTCCCTTGGAGAGGGCAAGCACAATCGTCAGGTTTGTTTCCAGGGGCCTGAGCCTTTTGGGTGTGTAGGTCAGGGCTGTTTGGACAGTTGTCTAAAATACAAACTCGCCTTATGTTTCGTCTCATAGGTATGGCAGGAGTGATCTACAGACCATGAGGAGAACTCTTCGGGATATGAAAAAAGTGCGAGTGTGAGGCGCTTGCTCAGGTTTTTGTCTCTGGATATCGTGTCACTCATGGTCGTGAAATTTCGGGTGACTTCTTGGGAAATGGACGAGTCTTACTCTCTGGGGGGTTGGCCCCGTCCAAAGACTTTGGGGTCATTCTGTGGGATGGAAGAAGTCAGTTGTTCTATTGATGTTTATTTGTTTTGTTTTGTTTTTCAACCTCAGGTGTCCCACCAAATGAGGGATTCCAGAGTAGAGCCCTGGGGAGGGGCGACTGGACAACCAGAAATCTGGTTAAAAACTGGGGCCTAGGGACTTGTCAAGCCCATTATGACATCTAATGGTCCAGCCACTGAGAGGACGTACTAGAGGACAGGACTCACGCTGAGGGTCTCAATGCGTGTTTATGCCCTCGTCGCACTCAAGAATGGGCGGGGCCTCAGGGTGAAAGCTGGTGTCTCCTACACTGAACGTTGGACAACATGCCAACCTCTAGGTTTCTTTCCATGGGTGAGGAAGAGTTCTGATTTCTGCATCACAGTCACCCCTGGGCAGTGATTGGAGATAAGGTCTAGGTTCTGAAGCCTGAAAACTGAGGTAGGGAAGAGATGATGACCTAAGGCCATGGCGGGTCTGATGTGCTCAGTGTGCGGTCAGCTGTCTGGGTGTTGGTCACGAGGTCCGGGCTCAGGTTGTCAGACAGTGCATTAGTGCCCAGGTTAGACTATATCTTTTGGGTGCATTCGAGTGCCGTGTAGGTTGTTATCTGAAGAACTCTTCAGGATATGAAGAATGAGCGAGTCTGAGGCGCGTGCTCAGGATTTTGTCTCTGGATTTTGTATCAGCGATGGCCGTGGAATGTTGGGGAGGCCTCATGGGCCATGGACGAATCTTGCTCTCTGTGGATTTGGCCCGATCCCAATTGTTTTTCGTCAATCTGTGGGATGGGAGGACTCTTTTTCAGGTTTGTTACCTCAGGGGTCCCACCAAAAGAGGAATTCCAAAGGAGAGCCCTGGGGAAGAGTGAAGGGACAACCCGAACTTTTTTTAAAAATTGGGGCCTACGGGCATGGCAAGCCCAATATGCTGTTTCTCCATCCAGCCACTGAGAGGCCTTACCTGAGGACTGGGCTCAGGCTGAGGGTCACAATGTGTGTTTGTGACCAATGTGGCCCGCAAGCATGGGCGGGGGCCTCAGGGGCCACACTGGTTCCAAGTACAGTGAACCTTGGACAACATGCCAACCACAAGGTTTCTTGCCATGGGGAAAGAGTTCTGATTTCTGCATCATTTTCAAACCCGGGCCGTGATTGGAGATAAGGTCTAGGTTCAGAAGCCTGAAAACCGAGATTGAGAAGAGATGACATTAACGCCATGGCGGGTCCGTTGTGCTCAGTGTGGGGCCAGCTGTCTGGGTGAGGCCAGGAGGTCCAGGCTCAGACTGTGTCAGAAAGGGCATTAGTGCCCAGGTCAGCCTATATATGTGGGGTACAGCCGAATGGCGTGCAGGTTGATCCTCATTTGGGGATTCTGGGTAGGCCCAGAGGGCATTGTTTTTCTTCTGGAAAACAGGCACAGTGCTGCATTGTAGTTCTAGATTGCCATACTGGAGGGCTTGTGGGCCAGTAGTCTGAGGACGGAAGTCTGAGAACCCAAGCTAGGCCTAGGTTTCTGGGTGAGACCTGGATCGAGATCTCGAGCATCTGCAGTCAGGGCGAGGATCAGACGATCGCTCAGGTTGGACATTCTGTCCCTGATGGCCCCTTCTTGAAGGGGGGGTGGATCACGAGGCCATGGGGGTTTTCCGACGATGGGAGTAGTGAGAAGCTCCCAACTGCAAAGATTCTTCTGCAGGACAATTGAGACCTGTTGGTTGGCTCCAGGACAACGATTCCAAGCAGGGTTCTAAGGACAGAGTGCTGGGTAGCCCACCACGCATTCCAATTGTCCCCAAGCAACAAGACAGGTTAGATCTGCTGGATCTGGTGGAGCCACCGAGGTGGCTGAGTTGAAATGGACTCTCCCGTGGATGTGTCCTAATATGATTTTGTGTCTATGGAGACCATGGAATGAAGCGGTGGCACTGGGGCCCTGAAGGTTTCTCCTAAAGTGAGGCTTACACAAAGCTCCATCGTGCAAGTTTCCCATGTGTAGATGAGATTTGTTCTGATGGGTGAGTCAAGAAACAGCCATATGCTGTTATTGAAATCCAGGTCTCTGAGGAGAGATGCCTGGAAACCAAAAGCAATGGATCCGTTGGGGGCCAAAGGGCATGTTCGTGCCTTTTTACCTCTGGGGACATCATTCTACGGGTCTGAGTGCCGGTAGGTGCTCAGATGGGCCCAGATTGCCCCTGTTTTTCCTGGGAAGCCGCAAATATTGGGATGTCCTCAGGGACTTTGGAGGTTTATCCTCTTAGTAGGGTTGTGGCCATTGGAATGGGCACACACAATTTCCTTGGAGAGGGCAAGCACAGTCGTCAGGTTTGGTTCCAGTGCCCTGAGCCTGTAGGGTGTGTAGGCCAGGGCTGTTTGGACAGTTGTCTAAAAACACAAACTCGGCTTATGTTTCGGCTCATAGGTATGGCAGGACTGATCTACAGACCATGAGGAGAACTCTTCGGGATATGAAAAAAGGGCGAGTGTGAGGGTCTTGCTCAAGTTTTTGTCTCTGGATATCGTGTCACTCATGGTCGTGAAATTTCCGGGTGACTTCATGGTAAATGGACAAGTCTTACTCTCTGGGGGGTTGGCCCCGTCCAAAGACATTGGGGTCATTCTGTGGGATGGAAGAAGTCAGTTGTTCTATTGATGTTGATTTGTTTTGTTTTGTTTTTCAACCTCAGGTGTCCCACCAAATGAGGGATTCCAGAGTAGAGCCCTGGGGAGGGGCGACTGGACAACCAGAAATCTGGTTAAAAACTGGGGCCTAGGGTCTTGTCAAGCCCATTATGACATCTAATGGTCCAGCCACTGAGAGGACGTACTAGAGGACAGGACTCACGCTGAGGGTCTCAATGCGTGTTTATGCCCTCGTCGCACTCAAGAATGGGCGGGGCCTCAGGGTGAAAGCTGGTGTCTCCTACACTGAACGTTGGACAACATGCCAACCTCTAGGTTTCTTTCCATGGGTGAGGAAGAGTTCTGATTTCTGCATCACAGTCACCCCTGGGCAGTGATTGGAGATAAGGTCTAGGTTCTGAAGCCTGAAAACTGAGGTAGGGAAGAGATGATGACCTAAGGCCATGGCGGGTCTGATGTGCTCAGTGTGCGGTCAGCTGTCTGGGTGTTTTTCACGAGGTCCGGGCTCAGATTGTCAGACAGTGCATTAGTGCCCAGGTTAGACTATATCTTTTGGGTGCATTCGAGTGCCGTGTAGGTTGTTATCTGAAGAACTCTTCAGGATATGAAGAATGAGCGAGTCTGAGGCGCGTGCTCAGGCTTTTGTCTCTGGATTTTGTATCAGCGATGGCCGTGGAATGTTGGCAAGGCCTCAGGGGCCATGGACGAATCTTGCTCTCTGTGGATTTGGCCCGATCCCAATTGTTTTTTTTCAATCTGTGGGATGGGAAGACTCTTTTTCAGGTTTGTTAACTCAGGGGTCCCACCAAAAGAGGAATTCCAAAGGAGAGCCCTGGGGAAGAGTGAAGGGACAACCCGAACTTTTTTTAAAAATTGGGCCCTAGGGGCATGGCAAGCCCAATATGCTGTTTCTCCATCCAGCCACTGAGAGGCCTTACCTGAGGACTGGGCTCAGGCTGAGGGTCACAATGTGTGTTTGTGACCAATGTGGCCCGCAAGCATGGGCGGGGCCTCAGGGGCCACACTGGTTCCAAGTACAGTGAACCTTGGACAACATGCCAACCACAAGGTTTCTTGCCATGGGGAAAGAGTTCTGATTTCTGCATCATTTTCAAACCCGGGCCGTGATTGGAGATAAGGTCTAGGTTCAGAAGCCTGAAAACCGAGATTGAGAAGAGATGACATTAACGCCATGGCGGGTCCGTTGTGCTCAGTGTGGGGCCAGCTGTCTGGGTGAGGCCAGGAGGTCCAGGCTCAGACTGTGTCAGAAAGGGCATTAGTGCCCAGGTCAGCCTATATATGTGGGGTACAGCCGAATGGCGTGCAGGTTGATCCTCATTTGGGGATTCTGGGTAGGCCCAGAGGGCATTGTTTTTCTTCTGGAAAACAGGCACAGTGCTGCATTGTAGTTCTAGATTGCCATACTGGAGGGCTTGTGGGCCAGTAGTCTGAGGACGGAAGTCTGAGAACCCAAGCTAGGCCTAGGTTTCTGGGTGAGACCTGGATCGAGATCTCGAGCATCTGCAGTCAGGGCGAGGATCAGACGATCGCTCAGGTTGGACATTCTGTCCCTGATGGCCCCTTCTTGAAGGGGGGGTGGATCACGAGGCCATGGGGGTTTTCCGACGATGGGAGTAGTGAGAAGCTCCCAACTGCAAAGATTCTTCTGCAGGACAATTGAGACCTGTTGGTTGGCTCCAGGACAACGATTCCAAGCAGGGTTCTAAGGACAGAGTGCTGGGTAGCCCACCACGCATTCCAATTGTCCCCAAGCAACAAGACAGGTTAGATCTGCTGGATCTGGTGGAGCCACCGAGGTGGCTGAGTTGAAATGGACTCTCCCGTGGATGTGTCCTAATATGATTTTGTGTCTATGGAGACCATGGAATGAAGCGGTGGCACTGGGGCCCTGAAGGTTTCTCCTAAAGTGAGGCTTACACAAAGCTCCATCGTGCAAGTTTCCCATGTGTAGATGAGATTTGTTCTGATGGGTGAGTCAAGAAACAGCCATATGCTGTTATTGAAATCCAGGTCTCTGAGGAGAGATGCCTGGAAACCAAAGCAATGGATCCGTTGGGGGCCAAAGGGCATGTTCGTGCCTTTTTACCTCTGGGGACATCATTCTACGGGTCTGAGTGCCGGTAGGTGCTCAGATGGGCCCAGATTGCCCCTGTTTTTCCTGGGAAGCCGCAAATATTGGGATGTCCTCAGGGACTTTGGAGGTTTATCCTCTTAGTAGGGTTGTGGCCATTGGAATGGGCACACACAATTTCCTTGGAGAGGGCAAGCACAGTCGTCAGGTTTGGTTCCAGTGCCCTGAGCCTGTAGGGTGTGTAGGCCAGGGCTGTTTGGACAGTTGTCTAAAAACACAAACTCGGCTTATGTTTCGGCTCATAGGTATGGCAGGACTGATCTACAGACCATGAGGAGAACTCTTCGGGATATGAAAAAAGGGCGAGTGTGAGGGTCTTGCTCAAGTTTTTGTCTCTGGATATCGTGTCACTCATGGTCGTGAAATTTCCGGGTGACTTCATCATGGTAAATGGACAAGTCTTACTCTCTGGGGGGGTTGGCCCCGTCCAAAGACATTGGGGTCATTCTGTGGGATGGAAGAAGTCAGTTGTTCTATTGATGTTGATTTGTTTTGTTTTGTTTTTCAACCTCAGGTGTCCCACCAAATGAGGGATTCCAGAGTAGAGCCCTGGGGAGGGGCGACTGGACAACCAGAAATCTGGTTAAAAACTGGGGCCTAGGGTCTTGTCAAGCCCATTATGACATCTAATGGTCCAGCCACTGAGAGGACGTACTAGAGGACAGGACTCACGCTGAGGGTCTCAATGCGTGTTTATGCCCTCGTCGCACTCAAGAATGGGCGGGGCCTCAGGGTGAAAGCTGGTGTCTCCTACACTGAACGTTGGACAACATGCCAACCTCTAGGTTTCTTTCCATGGGTGAGGAAGAGTTCTGATTTCTGCATCACAGTCACCCCTGGGCAGTGATTGGAGATAAGGTCTAGGTTCTGAAGCCTGAAAACTGAGGTAGGGAAGAGATGATGACCTAAGGCCATGGCGGGTCTGATGTGCTCAGTGTGCGGTCAGCTGTCTGGGTGTTTTTCACGAGGTCCGGGCTCAGATTGTCAGACAGTGCATTAGTGCCCAGGTTAGACTATATCTTTTGGGTGCATTCGAGTGCCGTGTAGGTTGTTATCTGAAGAACTCTTCAGGATATGAAGAATGAGCGAGTCTGAGGCGCGTGCTCAGGCTTTTGTCTCTGGATTTTGTATCAGCGATGGCCGTGGAATGTTGGCAAGGCCTCAGGGGCCATGGACGAATCTTGCTCTCTGTGGATTTGGCCCGATCCCAATTGTTTTTCGTCAATCTGTGGGATGGGAAGACTCTTTTTCAGGTTTGTTAACTCAGGGGTCCCACCAAAAGAGGAATTCCAAAGGAGAGCCCTGGGGAAGAGTGAAGGGACAACCCGAACTTTTTTTAAAAATTGGGGCCTAGGGGCATGGCAAGCCCAATATGCTGTTTCTCCATCCAGCCACTGAGAGGCCTTACCTGAGGACTGGGCTCAGGCTGAGGGTCACAATGTGTGTTTGTGACCAATGTGGCCCGCAAGCATGGGCGGGGCCTCAGGGGCCACACTGGTTCCAAGTACAGTGAACCTTGGACAACATGCCAACCACAAGGTTTCTTGCCATGGGGAAAGAGTTCTGATTTCTGCATCATTTTCAAACCCGGGCCGTGATTGGAGATAAGGTCTAGGTTCAGAAGCCTGAAAACCGAGATTGAGAAGAGATGACATTAACGCCATGGCGGGTCCGTTGTGCTCAGTGTGGGGCCAGCTGTCTGGGTGAGGCCAGGAGGTCCAGGCTCAGACTGTGTCAGAAAGGGCATTAGTGCCCAGGTCAGCCTATATATGTGGGGTACAGCCGAATGGCGTGCAGGTTGATCCTCATTTGGGGATTCTGGGTAGGCCCAGAGGGCATTGTTTTTCTTCTGGAAAACAGGCACAGTGCTGCATTGTAGTTCTGGATTGCCATACTGGAGGGCTTGTGGGCCAGTAGTCTGAGGACGGAAGTCTGAGAACCCAAGCTAGGCCTAGGTTTCTGGGTGAGACCTGGATCGAGATCTCGAGCATCTGAAGTCAGGGCGAGGATCAGACGATCGCTCAGGTTGGACATTCTGTCCCTGATGGCCCCTTCTTGAAGTGGGGGTAGATCACGAGGCCATGGGGGTTTTCCGACGATGGGAGTTGTGAGAATCTCCCAAATGCAAAGATTCTTCTGCAGGACAATTGAGACCTGTTGGTGGCTCCAGGACAACGATTCCGAGCAGGGTTCTAAGGATAGAGGGCTGGGTAGCCCACCACGCATTCCAATTGTCCCCAAGCAACAAGACAGGTTAGATCTGCTGGATCTGGGGGAGCAACTGAGGTGGCTGAGTTGATATGGACTCTCCCGTGGATGTGTCCTAATATGATTTTGTGTCTATGGAAACCTTGGAATGAAGCGGTGGCACTGGGGCCCCGAAGGGTTCTCCTAAAGTGAGGCTTTCACAAAGCTCCATCGTGCAAGTTTCCCATGTGTAGATGAGATTTGTTCTGATGGGTGAATCAAGAAACAGCCATATGCTGTTATTGAAATCCAGGTCTCTGAAGAGAGATGCCTGGAAACCAAAGCAATGGATCCGATACGTGCCAAGGGGCATGTTCGTGCCTTTTTACCTCTGGGGACATCATTCTACGGGTCTGAGTGCCGGTAGGTGCTCAGATGGGCCCAGATTGCCCCTGTTTGTCCTGGGAAGCCGCAAATATTGGGATGGCCTCAGGGACTTTGGAGGTTTATCCTCTTAGTATGGTTGTGGCCATTGGAATGGGCACACACAATTCCCTTGGAGAGGGCAAGCACAGTCGTCAGGTTTGGTTCCAGGGGCCTGAGCCTGTAGGGTGTGTAGGCCAGGGCTGTTTGGACAGTTGTCTAAAAACACAAACTCGGCTTATGTTTCGGGTCATAGGTATGGCAGGACTGATCTACAGACCATGAGGAGAACTCTTCGGGATATGAAAAAAGGGCGAGTGTGAGGCTCTTCTTAAGTTTTTGTCTCTGAATATCGTGTCACTCATGGTCGTGAAATTTCCGGGTGACTTCATGGGAAATGGACGAGTCTTACTCTCTGGGGATTTGGCCCCGTCCAAAGAGTTTGGGGTCATTCTGTGGTATGGAAGAAGTCCTTTGTTCTGTTGTTGATGATTTGTTTTGTTTTGTTTTTCAACCTCAGGTGTCCCACCAAATGAGGGATTCCAAAGTAGAGCCCTGGGAGGGGCGACTGGACAACCAGAAATCTGGTTGAAAACTGGGGCCTAGGGACTTGTCAAGCCCATTATGACATCTAATAGTCCAGCCACTGAGAGGACGTACTAGAGGACAGGACACACGCTGAGGGTCTCAATGCGTGTTTATGCCTTCGTCGCACTCAAGAATGGGCGGGGCCTCAGGGTGAAAGCTGGTGTCTCCTACACTGAACGTTGGACAACATGCCAACCTCTAGGTTTCTTTCCATGGGTGAGGAAGAGTTCTGATTTCTGCATCACAGTCACCCCTGGGCAGTGATTGGAGATAAGGTCTAGGTTCTGAAGCCTGAAAACTGAGGTAGGGAAGAGATGATGACCTAAGGCCATGGCGGGTCTGATGTGCTCAGTGTGTGGTCAGCTGTCTGGGTGTTGGTCACGAGGTCCGGGCTCAGGTTGTCAGACAGTGCATTAGTGCCCAGGTTAGACTATATCTTTTGGGTGCATTCGAGTGCCGTGTAGGTTGTTATCTGAAGAACTCTTCAGGATATGAAGAATGAGCGAGTCTGAGGCCCGTGCTCAAGCTTTTGTCTCTGGATTTTGTATCAGCGATGGCCGTGGAATGTTGGCGAGGCCTCATGGGCCATGGACGAATCTTGCTCTCTGTGGATTTGGCCCGATCCCAATTGTTTTTCATCAATCTGTGGGATGGGAGGACTCTTTTTCAGGTTTGTTACTTCAGGGGTCCCACCAAAAGAGGAATTCCAAAGGGGAGCCCTGGGGAAGAGTGAAGGGACAACCCGAACTATGTTTAAAAATTGGGGTCTAGGGGCATGGCAAGCCCAATATGCTGTCTCTCCATCCAGCCACTGAGAGGCCTTACCTGAGGACTGGGCTCAGGCTGAGGGTCACAATGTGTTTTTGTGACCAATGTGGCCCGCAAGCATGGGCGGGGCCTCATGGGCCACACTGGTTTCAAGTACAGTGAACCATGGACAACATGCCAACCACAAGGTATCTTGCCATGGGGAAAGCGTTCTGATTTCTGCATCATTTTCAAACCCGGGCCGTGATTGGAGATAAGGTCTAGGTTCAGAAGCCTGAAAATCGAGATTGAGAAGAGATGACGATAACGCCATGGCGGGTCCGTTGTGCTCAGTGTGGGGCCAGCTGTCTGGGTGAGGCCAGGAGGTCCAGGCTCAGACTGTGTCAGAAAGGGCATTAGTGCCCAGGTCAGCCTATATATGTGGGGTACAGCCGAATGGCGTGCTGGTTGATCCTCATTTTTGGGATTCTGGGTAGGCCCAGAGGGCAATGTTTTTCTTCTGGAAAACAGGCACAGTGCTGCATTGTAGTTCTGGATTGCCATACTGGAGGGCTTGTGGGCCAGTAGTCTGAGGACGGAAGTCTGAGAACCCAAGCTAGGCCTAGGTTTCTGGGTGAGACCTGAATCGAGATCTCGAGCATCTGAAGTCAGGGCGAGGATCAGACGATCGCTCAGGTTGGACATTCTCTCCCTGATGGCCCCTTCTTGAAGGGGGGGTAGATCACGAGGCCATGGGGGTTTTTCGACGATGGGAGTTGTGAGAAGCTCCCAACTGCAGAGATTCTTCTGCAGGACAATTGAGACCTGTTGGTTGGCTCCAGGACAACGATTCCGAGCAGGGTTCTAAGGATAGAGGGCTGGGTAGCCCACCACGCATTCCAATTGTCCCCAAGCAACAAGACAGGTTAGATCTGCTGGATCTGGGGGAGCAACCGAGGTGGCTGAGTTGAAATGGACTCTCCCGTGGATGTGTCCTAATATGATTTTGTGTCTATGGAGACCTTGGAATGAAGCGGTGGCACTGGGGCCCTGAAAGGTTCTCCTAAAGAGAGGCTTTCACAAAGCTCCATCGTGCAAGTTTCCCATGTGTAGATGAGATTTGTTCTGATTGGTGAATCAAGAAACAGCCATATGCTGTTATTGAAATCCAGGTCTCTGTGGAGAGATGCCTGGAAACCAAAGCAATGGATCCGATAAGTGCCAAGGGGCATGATCGTGCCTTTTTACCACTCGGGACATCATTCTACGGGTCTGAGTGCCGGTAGGTGCTCAGATGGGCCCAGATTGCCCCTGTTTGTCCTGCGAAGCCGCAAATATTGGGATGGCCTCAGGGACATTGGAGGTTTATCCTCTTAGTAGGGTTGTGGCCATTGGAATGGGCACACACAATTCCCTTGGAGAGGGCAAGCACAGTCGTCAGGTTTGGTTCCAGGGGCCTGAGCCTGTAGGGTGTGTAGGCCAGGGCTGTTTGGACAGTTGTCTGAAAGCACAAGCTCGGCTTATGTTTCGGCTCATAGGTATGGCAGGACTGATCTACAGACCATGAGGAGAACTCTTCGGGATATGAAAAAAGGGCGAGTGTGAGGCTCTTCCTAAGTTTTTGTCTCTGGATATCGTGTCACTCATGGTCGTGAAATTTCCGGGTGACTTCATGGGAAATGGACGAGTCTTATTCTCTGGGGGGTTGGCCCCGTCCAAAGAGTTTGGGGTCATTCTGTGGGATGGAAGAAGTCAGTTGTTCTATTGTTGTTGATTTGTTTTGTTTTGTTTTTCAACCTCAGGTGTCCCACCAAATGAGGGATTCCAGAGTAGAGCCCTGGGGAGGGGCGACTGGACAACCAGAAATCTGGTTAAAAATTGGGGCCTAGGGACATGACAAGCCCATTATGACATCTAATGGTCCAGCCACTGAGAGGATTTACTAGAGGTCAGGAATCACGCTGAGGGTCACAATGCGTGTTTATGCCCTCGTTGCACTCAAGAATGGGCGTGACCTCAGGGTGAATACTGGTTTCTCCTACACTGAACGTAGGACAACATGCCAACCACAAGGTTTCTTGCCATAGGTAAGCAGGAGTACTGATTTCTGCATCACAGTCACCCCTGGGCAATGATTGGAGATAAGCTCTAGGTTCAGAAGCCTGAAAACTGAGATAGGGCAGAGATGATGACCTAAGGCCATGGCGGGTCTCATGTCCTCAGTGTGCGGTCAGCTGTCTGGGTGTTGCTCAGGAGGTCCCGGCTCAGGTTGTGTCAGACAGTGCATTACTGCCCAGGTTAGACTATATAATTTGGGTACATTCGAGTGCCGTGTAGGTTTTTATTCTCATTTAATATGTCCGGACAGCTCATTAGGCAATATATTTTTTCTAGAGGGCAGGCAGAGTGCTGCAATGATGGTCCGGAATTGCCAAACTTGTGGGCTTCGGGGCCAGGAGTGTGAGGATGGGGAGTCTGAGAACACAAGCTAGACTTGGGTTTCAGGGCGAGGGCACGGCTTGTACCCCCTGAAGATCTGAAGCAATATCTCATGCTTCTGAATTCAGAGTGAGTATCAGACGTTGGCTCAGCTTGGATTTTCTGTTCATGACGGCCCCTTTATGAAGGGAGCGGATTCTAGAGAGCGTGGAGGTTTTCCCACGTTGGGAGTGGTGGGATGCCCCCTCCAAGGATTCCTTCTGCGGGACAATTGAGACCTGTTGGACAGTCCAGGACATCCCATGTGGATGTGTCCAGACCAACGTTCGAGTATGGATGCCTGGGAAGCCCGCCTCGCATTCCAATTGTCTCCTAGCGACAAGAGAGTTTAGATCTGATGGCTCTGCGGGTGCAACCGGGGTGGCTGAGTTGAAATGGACTTTCCTGAGGATGGGTCTAATGAGTGTTTGGGTCCATGAGGACCTTTAAATGGGGCGGTGGCACCGGGACACTGAAGTATTCTCAGCTTTTCACATAGCTCCCATGCACACGTTTCCTTGTGGAGACGAGGTTTGTTCTGATGGGTGCCTCAGGAAAACCCCAATGCTGGTATTGAAAACTAGTGTTTTGAGGAGACACATGCCTGTAAACCAAAGCAATGGATCCGATTTTGGCCTAGGGTCCTGTCTGGTTCAATCTTCTTCTCTGGGGACATCCATCTAGGGTATGAGTGGAGGTAGATGCTCAGCTGGTGTCAGACTGACCTTGTTTGTCCCGGGCGACCTATACTATTGGGATGGCCTCAGGGACTTTGGAGGGTTCTCCTAATTTGTATGATTTTGGACAATGGAATGGGCAGAATTCCCATGGATTGGGTAGGCACAGTCCTAATGTGTGGCTCCAGGGTCCCCAGCCTGGATGGTGTGTGGCCCAGGACTTTGAGGACAGAAGTCTGAAAACACAAACTCAGCTTATGTTTGGGGACGAAGGTATGGCAGGCCCGATTTACAAACCATGAGAAGACATCTTCAGGATATGAAGAAAATGCGAGTCTGAGGCGCTTGCTAAGACTTTTGTCTCTGGATTTTGTTTCAGCGAATGCCGTGGAATGTCTAGGAGGCCTCATGGGCCATGGACGAATCTTCCTCTCTGTGGATTTGGGCCGATCCCAATTGTTTTTTGTCAATCTGTTGGATGGAGGACTCCTTTCAGGGTTGTTACATCAGGTGTCCCACCAAAAGAGGAATTCCAAAGCAGAGCCCTGGGGAAGAGTGAAGGGACAACACGAACTATGGTTAAAAATTGGGCCCTATGGGCATGGCAAGCCCAATATGCTGTCTCTCCATCCAGCCACTGAGAGGCCTTACCTGAGGACTGGGCTAAGGCTGTGGGTCACAATGTGAGTTTGCCACCTATGTGGCCCGCGAGCAATGGCGGGGCCTCATCGGACAAACAGGTTTCCACTACACTGAACGTTGGACAACAAGCCAACCACAAGGCTCTTGCCATTGGGAAGGAGTTCTGATTTCTGCATCATTTTCAAACCTGGGCAGTGATTGGAGATAAGGTCTAGGATCTGAAACCTGAAAACCGAGGTTAGGAAGAGATAACGACCTAAGGCAATGGCTGGTCCTATGTGCTCAGTGAGCGGCAAGCTGTCTGGGTGGGCCCAGGAGGTCCAGGCTCAGGCTCTGTCAGAAAGGGCATTATTGCCCAGGTCAGCCTATATATTTTGGGTACAGCCAAGAGGCATGCAGGTTGATCTTCATTTGGGGTTTCTGGGTGTCCCCCAGAGGGCAATGTATTTCTTCTGCAGGGCAGGTAGAGTGCTGCATTGTAGTTCTGGATTGCCAAACTGGAGGGCTTGTGAGCCAGTAGTCTGTGTACAGAAGTCTGAGGACACAAGCTAGGCTTAGGTTTCTGGGTGAGGACATGGCAGGCACAATCTACAGACCTGAATCGAGATCTCGTGCATCTGAAGTCAGGTTGAGGATCAGACTATTTCTCAGGTTGGACGTTAGGTCCCTGATGGCCCCTTCATGATGGGGGGAGTATCACGAGGCCATGGGGGTTTCTCACGATGGGAGTTGTGAGAAGCTCCCAATTGCAAAGATTCTTCTGCAGGTAAATTGAGACCTGTTGGTTGGCTCCAGGCCAATGATTCTGAGCAGGGTTCTAAGGATGGATGGCGGGTAGACCACCTCGCATTCCAATTGTCTCCTAGCAACAAGACAAGTTAGATCTGCTGGATCTCGCGGAGCAACCGAATATGCTGAGTTGAATTGCACTCTCCCGTTCATGTGTCCTAATATGATTTTGTGTCTATGGAGATCTTGGAATGAAGTGGTTGCACTGGGGCCCTGAAGGGTTCTCCTAAAAAGAGGCTTTGACACACCTCCCACGTGCAAGTTTCCCATGTGTAGATGAGTTTTGTTCTGATGAGTGAGTCAAGAAACAGCCATTTGCTGGTACTGAAATCCAGGCCTCTGAGGAAGATGCCTGGAAACCAAAGCAATGGAACCGTTTAGGGCCTAAGGGCCTGTTCGTTCCTTTTTACCTCTGGGGATATCAGTCTACGAGTCTGAGTGCAGGTAGGTTCTCAGATGGGCTCAGATTGCTCCTGTTTGTCCTGGGAAGCCACCACTATTGGGATGGCCTCAGGGACTTTGGAGGTTTATCCTATTAGTAGGGTTTTGGCCATTGGAATGGGCACACACAATTCCCTTGGAGAGGCCAAGTACAGTCCTCAGGTTGGCTCCAGGGGACTGAGCCTGTTGATTGTGTAGGCCTGGGCTGTTTGGACAGTTGTCTTAAAACACAAACTCGGATTATGTTTCGGGTCATAGGTATGGCAGGACTGATCTACAGACCATGAGGAGAACTCTTCGGGATATGAAAAAAAGGCGAGTGTGAGGCTCTTGCTCAAGTTTTTATCTCTGGATATCGTGCCATTCATGGTCATGAAATATCCGGGTGACTTCATGGGAAATGGACGAGACCTACACTCTGGGGGTTTGGCTCCGTCCAAAGAGTTTGGGGTCATTCTGTGGGATGGAAGAAGTCCGTTTTTTTTTGTTTTGTTTTGTTTTGTTTTGTTTTGTTTTTCAAACTCAGTTGTCCCACCAAATGAGGGATTCCAGAGTAGAGCCCTGGGGAGGGGCAATTGGACAACCAGAAATCTGGTTTAAATTTTGGGCCTAGGGACATGTCAAGCTATTATGGCATCTAATGGTCTATCCACTGACAGGACGTACTAGAGGACAGGACTCACGCTGAGGGTCACAATGCGTGTTTATGCCCTCGTCGCACTCAAGAATGGGCGGGGCCTCAGGGTGAATCCTGGTTTCCCCTACACTGAACGTTGGACAACATGCCAACCATAAGGTTTATTGCCATGGGAAAGGAAGAGTTCTTATTTCTGCATCACACTCACCCCTGGGCAGTGATTGGAGATAAGGTCTAGGTTCTGAAGCCTGAAAACTGAGGTAGGGAAGAGATGATGACCTAAGGCCACGGTGGGTCTTTTGGGCTCAGTGTGCGGTCAGCTGTCTGGGTGTTGCTCAGGAGGTCCCGGCTCAGGGTGTGTCAGACAGTGCATTACTGCCCAGGTTAGACTATATAATTTGGGTACATTCGAGTGCCGTGTAGGTTTATTCTCATTTAATGTGCCCGGGCAGCTCATTGGGCAATATTTTGTTTCTTGAGGGCAGGCAGAGTGCTGCAATGATGGTCCGGAATTGCCAAACGTGTGGGCTTCGGAGCCAGGAGTGTGAGGACGGAAGTCTGAGAACACCAGCTAGACTTGGGATTCAGGGCGAGGGCACGGCATGTACATCCTGAAGATCTGAAGCAATATCTCATGCATCTGAAGTCAGAGCGAGGATAAGACGTTGTCTCAGCTTGGATTTTCTGTTCATGACTGCACCTTCATGAAGGGAACCGAATCTCGAGTCCGTGCAGGTTTTCCCACGTTTGGAGGGGTGGAAGGCCCCCTCCTAGGATTCGTTCTGCGGGACAATTGAGACCTGCTGGACAGCTCAAGGACATCCCATATGGATGAGTCCAGACCAATGTTTGTGGATGGATGCCTGGGAAGCCCGCCTCGCATTCCAATTGTCTCCTTGCGACAAGATAGTTTAGATCTGATGGCTCTGTGGGAGCAACCGGGGTGGCTGAGTTGAAATGGACTTTCCTGAGGATGGGTCTAATGTGTGTTTGTGTCCATGAGGGCCTTGGAATGGGGCGGTGGCACCGGGACCCTGAAGTATTCTCCTCAGCTTTTGACATAGCTCCCATGTACAAGTTTCCTTGTGGAGACGAGTTTGGTTCTGATGGGTGCCTCAGGAAAACCCCAATGCTTGTATTGGAACCCAGGGTTTTGAGGAGACATGCCTGTAAACCAAAGCAATGGATCCGATTTTGGCCTAGGGTCCTGTCTGGTTCAATCTTCTTCTCTGGGGACATCCATCTAGGGTATGAGTGGAGGTAGATGCTCAGCTGGTGACAGACTGACCTTTTTTGTCCCGGGCGACCTATACTATTGGGATGGCCTCAGGGACTTTGGAGGGTTCTCCTAATTTGTACGATTTTGGACAATGGAATGGGCAGAATTCCCATGGATTGGGTAGGCACAGTCCTAATGTGTGGCTCCAGGGTCCCCAGCCTGGATGGTGTGTGGCCCAGGACTTTGAGGACAGAAGTCTGAAAACACAAACTCAGCTTATGTTTGGGGACATAGGTATGGCAGGCCTGATCTACAAACCGTGATAAGACATCTTCAGGATATGAAGATAGTGCGAGTCTGAGGCGTTTGCTCAGGCTTTTGTCTCTGGATTTTATTTCAGCGATGGCCGTGGAATGTCGAAGAGGCCTCATGGGCCATGGATGAATCTTGCTCTCTGTGGATTTGGCCCAATCCCAATTGTTTTTTCGTCAATCTGTTGGATGGAGTACTCCTTTCAGGGTTGTTACCTCAGGTGTCCCACCAAAAGAGGAGTTCCAAAGCAGAGCCTGGGGAAGAGTGAAGGGACAACCCGAACTATTGTTAAATTCGGGGCCTGGGGCATGGCAAGCCTAATATGCTGTCTTTTCATCCAGCCACTGAGAGGCCTTACCAGAGGACTGGGCTAAGGCTGAGGGTCACAATGTGTGTTTGCCACCTATGTGGCCCGCGAGCAATGGTGGGGCCTCATCGGACACACATGTTTCCACTACACTGAACAGTATACAACAAGCCTACCACAAGGTTTCTTGCCATCGGGAAAGAGTTCTGATTTCTGCATCATTTTCAAACATGGACAGTGATTGGAGATAAGGCCTAGGTTCTAAATCCTGAAAACCGAGGCTGGGAAGAGATAACGACCTAAGGCAATGGCTGGTCCGATGTGCTCATTGAGCGGCCAGCTGTATGGGTGGGGCCAGGAGGTCCAGGCTAAGGCTCTGTCAGAAAGGGCATTATAGCCCAGGTCAGCCTATATATTTTGGGTACAGCCAAGTGGCGTGCAGGTTGAACTTCATTTGGGGTTTCTGGGTAGCCCCAGAAGGCAATGATTTTCTTTTGGAGGGCAGGCAGAGTGCTGCATTATAATTCTGGATTGCCAAACTGGAGGGCTTGTGGGCCATAAGTCTGAGGATGGAAGTCTGAGGACACAAGCTAGGCTTAGGTTTCTGGGTGAGGACATGGCAGGCACAATCTACATATCTGAACCGAGATCTCGTGCATCTGAAATCATGGTGAGGATCAGACGATTGCTCAGGTTGGACCTTATGTCTCTGAGGGCCACTTCATGAAGGTGGGGGGGATCACGAGGCCATGGGTGTTTTCTCACGATGGGAGTTGTGAGAAGCTCCCAACTTCAAAGATTCTTCTGCAAGACAATTGAGACCTGTTGGTTGGCTCCAGGCTAACGGTTCCGAGCAGGTTTCTAAGGATGGATGGCTGGGTAGTCCACCTCGCATTCCAATTGTCTCCTAGCAACAAGACAAGTTATATCTGCTGGATATCGCGGAGCAACCGAATACGCTGAGTTGAAATAGACTCTCCTGTGTATGGTTCCTAATGTGTTTTTGTGTCTATGGATACTTTGGAATGACGTGGTGGCATTGGGGCCATGAAGGGTTCTCCTAAACAGAGGCTTTGACATCACTCTCCCACGTGCAAGTTTCCCATGTGTAGGTGAGATTTGTTCTGGTGGGTGAGTCAAGAAACAGCCATATGCTGTTATTGAAATCCAGGCCTCTGAGGAGAGATGCCTGGAAACCAAACAATGGATCCGATTAGGGCCTAGGGGCCTGTTCGTTCCCTTTTAACCTCTGCGGATATCAATCTACAAGTCTGAGTGCAGGTAGGTTCTCAGATGGTCTCAGATTGCTCCTGTTTGTCCTGAGAAGCCACCACTATTGGGATGGCCTCAGGGACTTTTGAGATTTATCCTATTAGTAGTGTTGTGTTCATTGGAATGGGCACACAGAATTCCCTTGGAGAGGGCAAGTACAGTCCTCAGCTTGGATCCAGGGGCCTAAGCCTGTAGGCTGTGTAGGCCAGGGCTGTTTGGACAGTTGTCCGAAAACAGAAACTCGGCTTATGTTTCGGGTCATAGGTATGGCAGGACTGATCTACAGACCATGAGGAGAACTCTTCGGGATTTGAAAAAAAGGCGAGTGTGAGGCTCTTGCTCAAGTATTTATCTCTGGATATCATGCCATTCATGGTCATGAAATTTCCGGGTGACTTCATGGGAAATGGACGAGTCTTACTCCCTGGGGATTTGGCCCAATCCAAGGAGTTTGCGGTCATTCTTGGGACGGAAGAAGTCCGTTTTTTTGTTGTTGTTGTTTTGTTTTGTTTTTTTTGTTTTTCAAACTCAGGCGTCCCACCATATGAGGGATTTCAGAGAAGAGCCCTGGGGAGGGGCGATTTGACAGCCAGAAATCTGGTTAAAATTGCGTCCTAGGGACAGCTAGGCTTGGGTTTCAGGGCGAGGGCACGGCATGTACTCCCTGAAGATCTGAAGCAATATCTCATGCATCTGAAGTCACAGCGAGGATCCGACGTTGGCTCAGCTTGGATTTTCTGTTCATGACGGCCCCTTCATAAAGGGAGCCTAATCTCGAGGCCGTGGAGGTTTTCCCACGTGGGAGTGGTGGGATGCCCCCTCCAAGGATTCCTTCTGCGGGACAATTGAGAGAGACCTGTTGGACAGCTCCAGGACATCCCATATGAATGAGTCCAGACCAACGTTCGAGGATGGATGCCTGGGAAGCCCGCCTAGCATTCCAATTGTCTCCTAGCGACAAGACAGTTTAGATCTGATGGCTCTGCGGGAGCAACCGGGGTGGCTGAGTTGAAATGGACTTTCCTGAGGATGGGTCTAATGTGTGTTTGTGTCCATGAGGGCCTTGGAATGGGGCGGTGGCACCGGGACCCTGAAGTATTCTCCTAAGCTTTTGACATAGCTCCCATGCACAAGTTTCCTTGTGGAGACGAGGTTTGTTCTGATGGTTGCCTCAGGAAAACCCCAATGGTTGTATTGGCATCTAGGGTTTTGAGGAGACATGCCTGTAAACCAAAGCAATGGATCCGATTTTGGCCTAGGGTCCTTTCTGGTTCAATCTTCTTCTCTGGGGACATCCTTCTAGGGTATGAGTGGATCATAGATGCTCAGCTGTGTCAGACTGCCCTTTTTTGTCCCTGGCGACCTATACTATTGGGATGGCCTCAGGGACTTTGGAGGGTTCTCCTAATTTGTACGATTTTGGACAATGGAATGGGCAGAATTCCCATGGATTGGGTAGGCACAGTCCTAATGTGTGGCTCCAGGGTCCCCAGCCTGGAGGGTATGTGGCCCAGGACTTTGAGGACAGAAGTCTGAAAACACAAACTCAGCTTATGTTTGGGGACGTAGGTATGGCAGGCCCGATCTACAAACCATGAGAAGACATCTTCAGGATATGAAGATAGGGCGAGTCTGAGGCGCTTGCTTAGGCTTTTGTCTCTGGATTTTGTATCAGCGATGGCCGTGGAAGGTCGAGGAGGCCTCATGGGCCATGGACGAATCTTGCTCTCTGTGGATTTGGCCCAATCCCAATTGTTTTTCTTCAATCTGTTGGAGGGAGGACTCCTTTCAGGGATGTTACATCAGGTGTCCCACCAAAAGAGGAATTCCAAAGCAGAGCCCTGGGGAAGAGTGAAGGGACAACATGAACTATGGTTAAAAATTGGGGCCTAGGCGCATGGCAAGCCCAATATGCTGTCTCTTCATCCAGCCACTGAGTGTCCTTACCTGAGGACTGGGCTAAGGCTGAGGGTCACAATGTGGGTTTGCTACCTATCTGGACCGCGAGCAATGGCGGGGCCTCAAGGGACACACTGGATTCCACTACACTGAACGTTGGACAACAAGCCAACCACAAGTTTTCCTGCCATCGGGAAAGAGTTCTGATTTCTGCATCATTTTCAAACCTGGGCAGTGATTGGAGATAAGGTCTAGGTTCTGAAGCCTGAAAACTGAGGTTGGGAAGGGATAACGACCTAAGGCCATGGGGGGTCTGAAGTTCTCAGTTTGTAGCCAACTGTCTGGGTGGGCCTATGAGGTCCAGGCTCAGGCTGTGTCAGAAAGGTCATTATTGCCCAGGTTATCCTATATATTTTAGGTATAGCCAAGTGTCGTGCAGGTTGATCTTCATTTGGGGTTTCTAGGTAGCCCCAAAGGGCAATGTATTTCTTCTGCAGGACAGGTAGAGTGCTGCATTGTAGTTCTGGATTGCCAAACTGGAGGGCTTGTGAGCCAGTAGTCTGTGTACAGAAGTCTGAGGACACAAGCAAGGCTTAGGTTTCTAGATGAGGACATGGCAGGCACAATCTACAGACCTGAACCGAGATCTCGTGTATCTGAAGTCAGGGTGAGGATCAGACGATCGCTCAGGTAGGACCTTATGTCCCTGATGGCCCCTTTATGAAGGGGGGGGGGGGGATCATGTGGCCAGGGGGTTCTCTCACGATGCGAGTTCTGAGAAGCTCCCAACTGCAAAGATTCATCTGCAGGACTATTGAGACCTGTTGTTTGGCTCCAGGCCAACGATTCCGAGCAGGGTTTTAAGAATGGATGGCGTGGTAGGCCACCTCATATTCCAATTGTCTCCTAGAAACAAGACAATTTAGATCTGCTGGATCTCGCGGAGCAACCGAATACACTCAGTTGAAATGGACTCTCCTGTTGATGGGTCCTAATGTGTTTTTGTGTCTATGGAGACCTTGTAATGGGGCAGTGGCACACAGGCCCTGAAGGATTCTCCTAACTGGAGGTTTTGAGACATCTTCAAAGGATAATTTTCCCATGTGGAGAAGAGATTTGTTCTGATTGCTGCCTCATGAAATCCCCATATGCTAATATTGGAAACCAGGCCTCTGAGGAGAGATACCTGTAACCGAAAGCAATGAATCATATTCAGGCCTAGGGGCCTGTCTGATTCAATCTTCTTCTCTGGGGACATCCATCTACGCTGAGTCGAGGTAGATGCTCAGCTGGTTTCAGATGACCCTTGTTTGTCATGGCGGCCTACATTATTGGGATGTCCTTGGGGACTCTGGAGGTTTTTCCTAATTTGTACGGTTGTGGACAATGGAATGGGCAGAATTCCCGTGGTATGGACAGGCACAGTCCTGATGTGTGGCTCCAGGGGCCCCAGCCTGAAGGGTCTGTGGGCCAGGAATGTGGGGACAGAAGTCTGAAAACACAAACTCGGCTTAGGTTTGGGAAGTAGGTATGGCAGGCCCGATCTACAGACCGTGAGGAGAAATCTTCAGGATACGACAAAAGAGCGAGTGTGAGGCGCTTGCTCAGACTTTTGTCTCTGGATTTGTTGTCAACGATGGCTGTGGAATCTCGGGGAGGCCTCATGGGCCATGGACGAGACTTCCTCTCTGTGAATTTGGTCCAATCCCAATTGTTTGGGGTCAATCTGAAGGATGGGAGGAGTCCTTTTAGTTTTGTTACCTCAGGTGTCCCACCAAAAGAGGGATTCCAAAGCAGAGCTCTGGGGAGGGATGAATGGACAACCCGAACAATCCAATTGGGGGGTGAGGTCGAGAACCGAGCAGGTTGATCCTCAGTTGGGGTTTATGGAGATCCCCATAGAGCAACGTTTTTCTTCTGGAGGGCCAGCATAGGGCTGCATTTTGTTTCCATAATTCCAACTCTTGAGGACATGTTTGCCAGAAGTGTGAAGAAGGAAGTCTGAAAACACAAGGTAGCACGAGGTTTGGGCCCACTGTGCAGAGGTTGAATCGAGATCTCCTGCATCTGAGGTCGGGCTAGTACCAGATGTTGCCTCAAGCTGGAGTTTGTGACCATGACGGCCCCTTCCTGAAGGGGGTGGGGGCATCATGAGGCCAGGGAGGTTTCCCTACGCTGGGAGTTGTGAGCTGCTCCAAACTTCAAAGTTTCCTTCTTCGGGACAGTCGAGTACTATTGGATGGTTCCAGGATACCCCATACAGAAAAACTCGAGAGCAGGGGCCTAAGCATGGATGCCGAGAAACGCCAACTCACCTTTCCATTGCCTGGTCGAGACAAGGCACGCTCAATCTGCGGGCTCATGGTGAGCTACCCAGAAGGCTGAGTTTAAATGGACTTTCCTGTGGATGAGTCATAATGTGGGTTGGTGGCCATGGAGACCTTGGAATGTGGCAGTAGCTAAGGGACTCTGCAGGATTCTCCAACCCGAAGGGTTTGACACAACTCCAACAAGGAAGCTTTCCATGCGGAGATGAGAGGTGTTCTGTCTGGTGCCTCAGGATAGCCCCATATGCTGGTCTTCGAACCCAGGCCTCTGAGGAGTGATACCTGGACACCAAAGCAAGAGTTCATAATAGGGCCTAGGGGCCTGTCTGGTTCAATCTTCTGTCTCTGCGGATATCAGTCTGTGTGTCTGCATGGAGGTAGTAGTTGCTCAGCTGCTGTCATAATGCCCCTGTTTGTCCAGTGCGGCTTGCAATAGTGGGATGTCCTTGGGGACCTTGAGGTTTCTACTATTTTGTAGAGTTGTGGCCAATGGAACGGGCAGTTTCTTAGGAGAGAGCAGGCACAGTTCTGTGGTGTGGCTCCAGAGACCCCAGCCTGGAGGCGGTGTGGGCCACGGCTGTGCAGACAGACATCCAAAAACCCAAACTCAGCTCAGGTTTGGGGCCGAGGTTATGGCAGGCCTGATCTACAGTCCGTGAGGGGAGCTCCTCTGGATATGAAAGAAGGGTGAGAGGGAGGCAGTCGCTCAGTCTTTTGTCTCTGGATATTGTGTCCACAATGGCCGTTTAATGTAGGAGTTGCCTCATGGGTCGTAGAAGTCTCCCTCTCTGGTAGTTTGTCCAGCCCCCCAAGAGTTTGGGGTCA
The DNA here is from genome assembly GCF_011764305.1 of Mustela putorius furo. Taxonomy (NCBI): domain Eukaryota; kingdom Metazoa; phylum Chordata; class Mammalia; order Carnivora; family Mustelidae; genus Mustela; species Mustela putorius. The sequence continues at coordinate 33,140 of NW_025421796.1, read as the reverse complement.
TTCTGTGGGAAGGGAAGAGTCCTGTTTTCTGCTTCATGTGTCCCCCCAGTAGAGGGATTCTGGAGCATAGCAGTGGGTACTGACAACTGGAATACTCGCTCTCTGGTTAAGCCTGGGGGCCTATGGATATGACAAGCCCCATATGCAGGATCTTGGTCCAGCCACTGAGAGGCGTTACTTTAATACGGGACTCACGCTACAGGTCACAATGCATGTCTGTGCCCTAGGCGGCCCTCAAGCACTGGCGTGGCCTTTCCGACAATGCAGGTTTTCCCACATTGAACGTTGGACAACATGCCAACCACAATGTTTCTGGCCAGGGGAAGGAGGAATTCTAATTTCTGCATCACGCTCACCCCTTGGGCAGTGATTGGAAATAAGGTCTAGGTTCTGAAGCCTGAAAACCGAGGTTGGGAAGAGATGACGAACTACAGCCATAGCGGGTCCCTTGTGTCCAGGTTGAGGCAGCTGTCTAGGTGTCGTTTGGGATGTCTTGTCTCAGGCTGTGCCAGACAGGGCATTCGTATTCAGGGTAGGCTATATAATTGCTTTACAGTCGAGTGGCATGCATTAGATAATCATTTGGGGTTTCTTACTAGCAGCATAGGGCAAAGTATTTCTTCTGGAGGGCAGGCAGAGTGCTGCATTGTGGTTTCGGAATTCCCAAACTGGAGGGCTTGTGGGCCAGGAGAGTGAGGACGGAAGTCTGAGAACACAAGCTAGGCATAGGTTTCGGCGAAGGACATGACAGGCACAGTCTGCAGAGCTTAATTGAGATCTCATGAGTCTGAAGTCAGGTCGAGGATCAGACTTTGGCTCCGGTTGGAGTTTCTGTCCATGTTGGCCCCTTCATGAAGGGGGGGGGCATTATGAGGCCATGGGGGTTTTCCCACTATTAGAGTTGTGAGATGCTCCAAACCGCAAGGATTCCTTCTGTGGGACAATTAAGATTTGTTGGATGGCTCCAGGACGTCTCATAAGGTATTTTTCCAGAACAGGGTTCTAAGTATGGATGCCTGGGCAGGAAGCCTCAATTCCAATTGTCTCCTAGCAACAAGAAACGTTTGATCTGCTGGCTTGGGGTAGCATCAGAGGGGGCTGAGTTGGAATGGACTTTCCTGAGGATGGTCTTAAATGAGTTGAAATGGACGTTCCTGAGGATGGTCTTAATGTTGGTTTGAGTCCATTGAGACCTTAGTATGGGGCAGTGGCACCAGGGCCCTGAAGGATTCTCCTAACCAGAGGTTATAACAAAGCTCCAATGAGCACGTTTTCCATGGGGAGACGAGATTTGTTCTTATTGGTCCCTCACGAAACCACCATTTGCTGGTATTGGAAATGAGGCCTCTGAGGAGAGATGCCTGGAAACCCAAGCAATGGATCTGATTAGGGCCTAGGGGCCTGTCCGGTTCAATATTCTTCTCTGGGGACATCTTTTGTCTGAGTGGAGGTAGTTGCTCAGCTGGTTTGAGATCACACCTGTTTGTCCTGGGCGGCCTACACTATTGGGATGGCCCCGGTAACTTTGGAGGTTTTTCCCAATATGCAAGGTTGTGGCCAATGGAATGGGAAGAATTCTCTTGAAGGGGAAGCACAGTCCTGAGGTATGGCTCCAGGGACCCAAGTGTGGAGCGTGTGTGGTCCATGGCTATTTGGACAAAAGTCTGAAAACACAAACTCCACTTAGGTTGGGTCTGTAGGTATGCCCGGCCCGATATATGGACCGTGAGGAGAACTCTTCGGGATATGAACAAAGGGCGAAAGTGAGGTGCTTGCTCATGCTTATTTTTTTCTGGATATGTGTCACCGATTGCCATGGAATGTCCGGGGGACCTCATGGGACATCGATGAGGCTCCCTTTCTGGGGATTTGACCCAATCCCAAGAGTTTGGGGTCATTCTGTGGGAAGGGAGGAGGCCTTTCTGGTTTTTTTTTTTTTTTTTTACCTCAGGTGGACCACCAAAAGAGGGATTCCACAGCAGAGTCCTGGGGAGGGGCGACTGGACAACCAGAACTCTGGTTAACATTGGGACCTAAGAACATGGCAAGCCCCATATGTGGGCTCTTGGTCCAGACACTGAGAGGCCTTCTTTGAGCATAGGGCTCACATTGAGTTTCACAATGTGTTTTTGTGCCCATGGAGCCCCTCAAGTCAGGGCGTGGCCTAATGTACCATGCTGGTTTCTCCTACACTGAACGTTGCACAATATGGCAACCACAAGTTTTCTGGTCATGGGGAAGAAGGAGTTCTAATTTTTGCAACACTTTCACTCCTGGACTGTGATTGGATTTAAGGTCTAGGTTCTGAAGCCTGAAAATTGAGGTTGGGAATAGACGAAGACCTAAGGCCATGGTGTGACTGATGTGCTCAGTGTTCGGCCAGCTGTTGAGTGTGGGTTGGGAGGTGCAGGCTCAGGCTGTGGCAGACAGGGAATTAGTGCCCAGGCTAGACTGTATCATTGGGGTGCAGTCGAGTTTCGTGCAGGTTGTTACTCATTTGTGGTTACTGGGTAGCCCCAGAGGGCAACGTTTTTCTTCTGGAAGGAAGACACAGTGCCACATAGTGGCTCCAGAATTCCCAAACTGGAAGGCTTGTGGGCCAGGAGTGTGAGGAAAAAATTCTGAGAACACAAGCCAGACTTAGATTTCGGGGTGAGGGGACGGCAGGAACCGTCTGCAGAGATGATTCCAGATCCCGTGTACCTGAAGACAGAGCTAGGATCAGACGTTGGCTCAGGTTGGAGTTTCTGTCCATGACGGCCCCTTCATGAAGGGGAGGGTGTCACGAGGCCATGGAGGTTTTTCCCACGATGGGAATTGTGAGATGCTCCAAACCGCAATGATTCCTTCCGTGGGACAGTCGAGACCTGCTGGATGGCTCCAGGACATCCCATAAGGAAGCTATCCAGAGCAGGGTTCTAAGGATGGATGCCTGGGCAGCCTGCCTCCCATTCCAGTGTCTCATAGCGCCAAGGCAAATTCGATCTGCTGGATCTAGGGGAGTAACCGAGGCGGGTGTGTTGAAATGGGTGAGTTGAGGATGGGTCATAATGTGCATTTGTGTCCATGGAGACCTTGGAATGGGGTGCTTGATCCGGGGCCTTGAGGGATGTTCATAACCGGAGGTTTTGATGGAGCTCTAAAGAGTACGTTTCCTATGTAGAGAAGAGAATTGTTTTGATGAGTGCCTAAGGAATCTCCCATATGCTGGTATTGGAAACCAGGCCTCTGAGGAGAGATGCCTGGAAACAAAAGCAATGGATATGATTAGGGCCTAGGTGCCTGTCCGGTTCAATCTCTTTCCTGGGGATACGTGTCTATGGATCTGAGGGGAGGTAGTTGCTCGGCTTGTGTCAGATCGCCCCTTTTTGTCCTGGGCAGCCTATAATATTGGGAATGGCCTCGGGATTTTTGAGTTTCTCCTAATCTATAGGGTTGTGGCCAATGGAATGGGCAGAAATCCCCTGGAGAGGGCAGGCACAGTTCTGAGTTTGGCTCTAGGGGCACAGCCTTGAGGGTGTGTGGGCCAGGCCTGTGGGGACAGAAGTCTGAAAACACAAATTCCGCTTAGGATTGGGGACAAAGGTATGGCACGCCCAATCTACAGACCGTGATAACACTTCGGGATATGAAAAAGGGTGAGTTTGAGGTGCTTGCTCAGGTTTTTTCTCTGGATTTGTGTCAACAATGCGGGTCGAATGCTGGCGTGGCCTCATGGGTTGTGGACGGCTTTCCTTCTCTGAGGATTTGACCCAATCCCAAGAGTTTGCGTACATTCTGTGGGATGGGAGGTGTCCTTTCTGTTTTTTTATTTTATTTTATGTACCTCATGTGTGCCAATAAAAGAGGGATTCCCGAGCAGAGTCCTTGGTAGGGACAACTGGATAATCCCAACTCTGTTTAAGTTTGGGGGCCTAGGGGCATGGCAAGTCCAATATGTGGGCTCTTGATTCAGACACTGAGAGGTCTTCCTTGAGGACAGGGATCATGCTGAGGGTCACAATGCCTATTTGTGCCCAACAAGGCCCTCAATCATGGGAAGGGCCTCATGGGCCACGCTGGATTCTCCTACACTGAACGTTGGAGAATATGCCAACCACAAGTTTTCCGGCCATGGCGAAGGAAGAGTTGTTTCTGCATCACGTTCACCCCTGGACAGTGATTGGAGTTTAGGTCTAGGTTCTGAAACCCGAAAAACGAGGTTGGGAAGAGATCAAGACCTAAGGACCTGATGGGTACAATGAGCTCAGTGTGTGGCTAGCTGTTGAGCGTATGTCTGGAGGTGTGGGCTCATGCTGTGTCAGACAGGGCATTAGACAGGGTAGACTGTATATTTGGGGTGCAGTCGAGTGGCGTTCAGTTGATCCTCATTCGGGTTTCTAGGTAGCGCCATAAGGAAACGTTTTTCTTCTGGAGGGCAGGCAGAGTGATGCATTGTGGCCCCAGTATTGTCAAATTGTAGTGCTTTTGGGCCAGGGGTGTGAGGACGGTAGTCTGAGAACACAAGCTAGGCTTAGTTTTTGGGGTGAGGGCACAGAAGGCACACTCTGCAGAGCTGAATCAAGATCTCATGCACCTGAAGCCAGGGCGAATATCAGACGTTTGCTCAGGTTGGAGTTTCTATCCATGATGGCCCCTTTATAAAGTGGAGCGTCTCAAGAGGCCATGAAGATTTTCCCACAATGGGAGTTGTGAGATGCACCAGACTGCAAAGATTCCTTCTGTGGGACACTTGAGACCTGTTGGATGGCTCTAGGATGTCCCATATGGAACGACTCCAGAGTAGGGTTCTAAGGATGGATGCCTGGGCAGCCCGCCTCCCATTCTAGTTGTCTCCTAGCAACAAGGCAGGTTTGATCTGCAGGCCCTGGGGGAGAAACCAAGGGGGATGAGTTGACATGGACTCTACCGAGGATAGATCATAATGTGGGTTTAAGTCCATGGAGACCTTGGAATGGGGTGCTTGATCCGGGGCTCTGAAACATTCTCCTAAACAGAGGTTTTTATAAAGCTCCAAAGAGTACATTTCCTATGTGGAGACGAGATTTTTCTATGAGTGCCTCAGTAATCCCCCATATGCTGGTATTGGTAACCTGGCCTCTGAGGAGAGATGCCTGGAAACAAAAGCAATGGATCTGATTAGGGCCTAAGTGCGTGTCCAGTTCAATCTTATTCTATGGGGATATCTGTCTCTGGGTCTGAGTGGAGGTAGTTTCCTAACTTGTGAAAGATCATCCCTGCTTGTCCTGGGCAGCCAAAACTATTGGGATGGCCTAGGGGAGTTTGGAGGTTTCTCCTAATCTATAGGGTTGTGGCCAAAGGAAATGGCAGAATTCCCCTTGAGAAGGAAGCCACAGTCCTCAGGTGTGGCTCCAGGGGCCCCAGCTTGGATGGTGTGTGGGCCAGGACTGTGGGGACAGAAGTCTGAAAACACAAACTCAGCTTAGGTTTGGGGATGTATGTATGAAGGCTCGATCTACAGACCGTGGGAATTTTCCGGGTTATGAACAAAGGGCGAGTATGTGGCGTTTGCTCAGGCTTTTGTCTCTGGCTTTTGTGCCTACGGTGGCCGTGGAATGTCGGGGTGTCCTCAAGGGCCATGGACATGTCTTTCTCTGGTGATTTGGCCTGATCCCAAGTGGTTGGGATCATTCTGTGGATGGGAAGTGTCCTTTCTGTATTTTTTTTTACCTCAGTTGTCCCACCAAAGAGGGATTCCAGAGCAGTGCCCTGAGTAGGGGTGATTAGACATCTCTAACTCTGGTTGAGATTGGGGGACTAGGGGCTTGGCAAGCCCCATATGTGGGCTGTTGTTCCAGTCACTAAGAGGCTTTACATGAGGATAGGGCTCACGCTGAGGGTCACAATGTGTGTTTGTGCAAATTGTAGCCCTCAGGGATAGGTGGGGCCTCATAGTCCATGCTGCTTTCTCCAACAATGAACGTTGGACCACATGCCAACCACAAGGTTTCTTGCCATGGCAAAGGAGAAGTTCTGATTCTTGTATCACGTTCACTCCTGAGCAGTGAGTGGAGATAAGGTCTAGGTTCTGAAGGTGAAAACTGAGGTTGGGTAGCGATGATGGCCGAAAGCCATTGTGGGTTTGATATGCTCAGTGTACGGCCAGCTGTCTGGGTGTTGGACTGGAGGTCTGCCTTCAGGCTTTGTCAGACAGGGCTTCAGTGAACAGGCTAGATTGTATAATTGTGGTATGGTCGAGTGGCATGCAGGTTGTTACTCATTTGGCGTTTCTGGTTAGCCCTATAGGGCAACATTTTTCTTCTGGAGGGCAGGCAGAGTGCTGCATTGTGTCTCCAGAATTGCCAAACTGGAGGGGTGTGTCCAGGATTGTGAAGACGGAAGTCTGAGAACACAAGTTAGGCTTAGGTTTCGGGGCGAGGGCACAGCAGGCACACTCTCAAGTGCTGAATCGAGATCTCGTGCTTCTGAATTCAGGGCGTGGATCAGACTTTGGCTTAGGATGGAGTTTCTGTCCATGATGGCCCATTTATGAAGGTGTGGGGCATCATGAGGAAATGGAGGTTTTCTCACAGTGGGATTGTGTGATGCTTCAAACCACAAGGATTCATTCTGCGAGACAGTCAAGACAGGTTGGTTGGATTCAAGACGTCCCATAAAGAAATTCTCCAGAGCAGGGTTCTAAGGATGGATGCCTGGGCAGCCCACCTCGCATTCCAACTGTCTCCTAGTGACAAGGCAGGTTGATCTGCTGGCTCTGGGTGAGCAGCCGAGGGGGCGCTGATTTGAAATGGACTCTCCTGAGGATGGATCATAATGTAAGTTTGTGTCCTTGGAGACCTTGGAATTGGACCATGGTGCCAGCACCCTGAAGGATTCTCCTAACCTGAGGTATTGACACAGCTCCAAAGAGCAAGTTTCTCATGTGGAGATGAGATCTGTTCTGATTGTTTCCTTAGGAAACCCCCATATTCTGATATTGGAAACCAGGCCTCTGAGGAGAGATACATAGAAACCAAAGCAATGGATCAGAAGTTGGCTCAGGTTGGAGTTTCTGTCCATGATGGCCCCTTTATAAAGGGGAGCACCTCATGAGGCCATGTAGGTTTTCCCACGATAGGAGTTGTGAGATGCTCCAATCTGCAAGGATTCCTTCTGCAGGACAGTCAAGACCTGTTGGAAGGCTCCCAGGACATCCCATATGGAACGGCGCCAGAGCAGGATTCCAACGATGGATGCCTAGAGAGTCTGCTTTGCATTCAAGTTGTCTCCTAGCGACAAGGCAGGTTTGATATTCTGGCTCTGGGGGAGTAATCAACGGGGCTGAGTTGAAATGTACTCTCCTGCCGAATGGTCATAATGCGGGTTTGTGTCCATGGATACCTTGGAATAGGGCGGTGGCTCCGGTTATCTGAAGCTTTCTCCTAAATGGAGGTTTTTACAGAGCTCCAAAGGATAAGTTTCCCATGTGGAGACAAGATTTGTTCTGATTAGTATCTCTGGAATCCCCCATATGCTGGTATTGGAAAACAGGCCTCTGAGGAGAGATGCTTAGAAACAAAAGCAATGGAACCAATTACGTTCTAGTGGCCTGTCCAGTTTAATACCTTTCTATTGGGATATCTGTCTACGGGTGAGTTGAGGTCGTTGCTCAGCTTGTGACAGATCACCCCTCTTTGTACTGGGCGGCCTACACTATTGGAATGGCCTCTGGGACTTTGGAGGTTTCTCCTAATCTGTAGGGTTGTGGCCAATGGAATGGAAAGAATTTCCTTGGAGAGGGCAGGAACAGTCCTGAGGTGTGGCTCCAGGGGCCTCAGCCTGGAGGGTGTGTGGGACAGGGATGTCAGGATAGAAGTCTGAAAACACGGTGTGGGGACGTAGGTATGGCAGGCCCGATCTACAGACTATGAGGAGAATTTTTTGGGCTATGACCTAAGGGTGAGGCTTATGTCTCTGGATTTTGTGTCAATAGTGGCTGTGGAATGTCGGGCTGGCCTCATGGGCCATGGAGGAGTATTTCTCTCTGGGGATGGCCCGATTCCAAATGATTGCGGTCATTCTGTGGGTGGGAGGAATCCTTTCTGTGTTTACTTACCTCAAATGTCCCACCAAAGAGGGATTCCAGAGCAGAGCCCTGAGTAGGGGTGACTAGATGTCTCTACCTCTGGTTAAGATTGGGTGACTTGGGGCATGGCAGTCCCCATATGCGGGCTCATGGTCCAGCCACTGAGAGGCTTTACTTGAGGACAGGGCTCAAACTGAGGGTCCCAATGTGTGTATGTGCCCACCGCAGCTCTTAAGCATGGGCAGGGTCTCAGGGACCCTACACTACCCTCAGGGACCCTACTACTACTCCTGTAGGCCCTACAGGGGTCCTACACTGAACTTTGGATAAGATGCCAAACACAAGATTCTGGCGAGAGGGAAGGAGGAGTTATGGTTTCTGCATCACGTTCACCCATGGGAAATGAGTAGAGATAAGGTCTAGGTTTCTGTAGCCTGAAAACCAGGTTGGAAAGAGATGGAAACCTAAGGCCATGGCGGTTCAGATGTTCTCAGTGTACGGCAAGCTGTCTGGGTGTCGGTTGGGAATTCAGGCCTCAGGTTGTGTCAGACAGGGCATTAGTGCACAGGCTAGACTATATAATTGGTGTACAGTTGAGTGGCATGCAGGTTTATCCTCATTTGAGGTTTCTGGGTAGACCCATAGGGCAAGTTTTTCTTCTAGAGGGCAGGCAGAGTGCAGCACTGTGTCATCGGAAATCCCAAAATGGAGGGCGTGTGGTCCAGGAGAGTGAGGACGGAAGTCTGAGAACACTAGCTATGCTTAGGTTTTGGGGTGAGGGGACAGCAGGTGCACTCTGAAGAGCTTAATCAAGATCTCGTGCACCTGAAGTCAAGGCGAAGATCAGCCGTTGGCTCAGGTTGGAGTTTCTTTCCATGATCCGCCTTCATGAAGATAGGGGGCATCATGTGACCTTGGAAGCTTTCCATGATATGAGTTGTGAGGTGGTCCATGCACAAGGATTCCTGTGGAACAGTCGAGACCTGTTGCATGGCTCAAGGATGACCCATAAGGAACGACGCAAGAGCAGGATTCTAAAGGTTCTAAGGATCTCTAAGGAGAGATGCCTGGAAACCAAGCAATAGATCCGATAGGTGCCTATGGGCCTGTTCGTTCCTTTTTAACTCTGGGAACATCAGTCTATGGGTCTGAGGCGGTAGGTGCTCAGATGGGCCCAGATTGCCCCTGTTTGTCCTGGGAAGCCACAAATATTTGGATGGCCTCAGGGACTTTGGAGGTTTATCCTCTTAGTAGGGTTGTGGCCATTGGAATGGGGACATACAATTCCCTTGGAGAGGGCAAGCCCAGTCTTCATGTTGGGCTCCAGGGGCCAAAGCCTGTAGGGTGTGTAGGCCAGAAAACCGAGGTTGAGAAGAGATGACGAACTAAGGCCATGACGGGTCCGATGTGCTCAGTGTGTGGCCAGCGGTCTGGGTGGGGCCTGGAGGTCCAGGCTCAGGGTGTGCCATAAAGGGCTTTAGTTCCCAGGTCAGCCTATATATTTGGGGTACAGCCGAATGCCGTGCAGGTTGATCCTCATTGGGGGTTTCTGGGTAGCCACTGAGGGCAATGTTTTTCTTCTGGAGGGCAGGCAGAGTGCTGCATTGTAGTTCTGGATTGCCAAACTGGAGGGCTTGTGGGCCAGTAGTCTGAGGACGGAAGTCTGAGAAGCCAAGCTAGACCTAGGTTTCTGGGTGAGGATATGGCAGGCACAATCTACAGACCTGAATCGAGATCTCGTGCATCTGAAGTCAGGGCGAGGATCAGACGATCACTCAGGTTGGACATTCAGTCCCTGATGGCCCCTTTTGAAGGGGGGGGTGGATCACGAGGCCTTGGGGATTTTCCCACGATGGGAGTTTTGAGAAGCTCCCGACTGCAAAAATTCTTCTGCAGGACAATTGAGACCTGTTGGTTGGCTCCAGGACAATGATTCCGAGCAGGGTTCTAAGGTTGGATGGCTGGGTAGCACACCTCGCATTCCAATTGTCTCCAAGCAACAAGACAGGTTAGATCTGCTTGATCTGGGGGAGCAACCGAGGATGATGAGTTCAGATGGATTCTCCGTGGATGTGTCCTAATATGATTTTGTGTCTATGGAGACCTTGGAATGAAGCGTTGGCACTGGGGCCCTGAAGGGTTCTCCTAAAGAGAGGCTTTCACAAAGCTCCACTGTGCAAGTTTCCCATGTGTAGATGAGATTTGTTCTGATGTGTGAGTCAAGAAACAGCCATATGCTGTTATTGAAATCCAGGCCTCTGAGGAGAGATGCCTGGAAACCAATGCAATGGATCCGATAGGTGCCTAGGGGCCTGTTCATTCCTTTTTACCTCTGGGGACATCAGTCTTCCGGTCTGAGAGCAGGTAGGTGCTCAGATGGGCCCAGATTGCCCCTGTTTGTCCTGAGAAGATACAAATATTGGGATGGCTTCAGGGAATTTGGAGGTTTATCGTATTAGTAGGGTTGTGGCCATTGGAGTGGGCACAAACAATTCCCTTGTAGAGGACAAGCACAGTCGTCAGGTTTGGCGCCAGGGGCCTGAGCAAGTAGGGTGTGTAGGCCAGGGCTGTTTGGACAGTTGTCTGAAAACACAAACTCGGATTATGTTTCGGGTCATAGGTATGGCAGGAGTGATCTACAGACCATGAGGAGAACCTGTCGGGATATGAAAAAAGGGCGAGTGTGAGGCTCTTGCTCAAGTTTTTGTCTCTGGATATCGTGTCACTCATGGTCGTGAATTTTCTGGGTGACTTCATGGGAAATGGACGAGTCTTATTCTCTGGGGGTTTGGACCCGTCCAAAGAGTTTGGGGTCATTCTGTGGGCAGGAAGAAGTCCTTGCTCTGTTGTTGATTTGTTTTATTTTGTTTTTCAACATCAGGTGTCCCACCAAATGAGGGATTCCAGAGTAGAGCCCTGGGGAGGAGCGACTGGACAACCAGAAATCTGGTTAAAAATTGGGGCCTAGGGACATGTCAAGCCCATTATGACATCTAATGGTCCAGCCTCTGAGAGGACGTACTAGAGGACAGGACTCAATCTGAGGGTCACAATGCGTGTTTATGCCCTTGTCGCACTCAAGAATGGGCGGGGCCTCAGGGTGAATGCTGGTTTCTCCTACACTGAACGTTGGACAACATGCCAACCACAAGGATTCTTGCCATGGGTAAGGAAGAGTTCTGATTTCTGCATCACAGTCTCCCCTGGGCAGTGATTGGAGATAAGGTCTAGGTTCTGAAGCCTGAAAACTGAGGTAGGGAAGAGATGATGACCTAAGGCCATGGCGAGTCTGATGTGCTCAGTGTGCGGTCAGCTGTCTGGGTGTTGGTCACGAGGTCCGGGCTCAGGTTGTCAGACAGTGCATTAGTGCCCAGGTTAGACTATATATTTTGGGTGCATTCGAGTGCCATGTTGGTTCTTATCTGAAGAACTCTTCAGGATATGAAGAATGAGCGAGTCTGACGCGCGTGCTCAGGCTTTTGTCTCTGGATTTTGTATCAGCGATGGACGTGGAATGTTCCAGAGGCCTCATAGGCCATGGACGAATCTTGCTCTCTTTGGACTTGGCCCGATCCCAATTGTTTTTCGTCAATCTGTGGGATGGGAGGACTCCTTTCAGGTTTGTTACCTCAGGTGTCCCACCAAAAGAGGAATTCCAAAGCAGAGCCCTGGGGAAGAGTGAAGGGACAACCCGAACTATGGTTAAAAATTGGGGCCTAGGGGCATGGCAAGCCCAATATGCTGTCTATCCATCCAGCCACTGAGAGGCCTTACCTGGGGACTGGGCTCAGTCTGAGGGTCACAATGTGTGTTTGTGACCTATGTGGCCAGCAAGCATGGGCGGGGCCTCATGGGCCACACTGGTTTCAAGTACACTGAACCTTGGACAACATGCCAACCACAAGGTTTCTTGCCATGGGGAAAGAGTTCTGATTTCTGCATCATTTTCAAACCCGGGCCGTGACTGGAGATAAGGTCTAGGTTCTGAAGCCTGAAAACCGAGGTTGAGAAGAGATGACGACCTAAGGCCAAGGCGGGTCCGATGTGCTCAGTGTGCGGCCAGCTGTCTGGGTGGGGCCAGGAGGTCCAGGCTCAGGCTGTGTCAGAAAGGGCTTTAGTGCCCAGGACAGCCTATATATTTGGGGTACAGCCGAATGGCGTGCATGTTGATCCTCATTTGGGGTTTCTGGATAGCCCCAGAGGCCAATGTTTTTTTTCTGGAGGGCAGGCAGAGTGCTGCATTGTAGTTCTGGATTGCCAAACTGGAGGGCTTGTGGGACAGTAGTCTGAGGACGGAAGTCTGAGAAGCCAAGCTATGCCTAGGTTTCTGGGTGAGGATATGGCAGGAACAATCTACAGACCTGAATCAAGATCTCGTGCTTCTGAAGTCAGGGCAAGGATCAGATGATCGCTCAGGTTGGACATTCTGTCCCTGATGGCCCCTTCTTGAAGAGGGGCTGGATCACAAGGCCATGGCGGTTTTCCCACGATGGGAGTTGTGAGAAGTTTCCAACTGCAAAGATTATTCTGCAGGACAATTGAGACCTGTTGGTTGGCTCCAGGACAATGATTCTGAGCAGGGTTCTAAGGATGGATGGCTGGGTAGCCCACCTCGCATTCCAATTGTCTCCAAGCAACAAGACAGGTTAGATCTGCTGGATCTGGGGGAGCAATCGAGTAGGCTGAATTGAAATGGACTCTCCCGTGGATGTGTCCTAATTTGATTTTGTGTCCTTGGAGACCTTGGAATGAAGCGGTGGCACTGGGGCCCTGAAGGGTTCTCCTAAAGAGAGGCTTTCACATAGCTCCATCGTGCAAGGTTCCCATGTGTAGATGAGATTTGTTCTGATGGGTGAGTCAAGAAACAGCCATATGTTGGTACTGAAATCCAGGCCTCTGAGGAGAGATGCCTGGAAACCAAGGAATGGATGCGATTAGGGCCTAGGGTCCTGTTAGTTCCTTTTTACCTCTGGGGATATCAGTCTACAAGTCTGAGTGCAGGTAGGATCTCAGATGGGCTCAGATTGGTCCTGTTTGTCCGGGAAGCCACCACTTTTGGGATGGCCTCAGGGACTGTGGAGGTTTATCCTATTAGTAGCGTTGTGGCCATTGGAATGGGCACACAGAATTCCCTTGGAGAGGGCAAGCACAGTCGTCAGGTTTGGCTCCAGGGGCCTGAGCAAGTAGGGTGTGTAGGCCAGGGCTCTTTGGACAGATGTCTGAAAACACAAACTCGGCTTATGTTTCAGGTCATAGGTATGGCAGGACTGATCTACAGACCATGAGGCGAACTCTTCGGGATATGAAAAAAGGGCGAGTGTGAGGCTCTTGCTCAAGTTTTTGTCTCTGGACATCGTGTCACTCATGGTCGTGAAATTTCCGGGTGACTTCATGGGAAATGGACGAGTCTTACTCTCCTGGGTTTTGGCCTCGTCCAAAGAGTTTGGGGTCATTTTGTGGGATGGAAGAAGGCCGTTGCTCTGTTGTTGTTGATTTGTTTTTTTTTTTTTTTTTTTCAACCTCAGGTTTCCCACCAAATGAGGGATTCCAGAGTAGAGCCCGGAGGAGGGACGCTTGGACAACTAGATTCTGGTTAAAAATTGGGGCCTAGGGACATGTCAAGCCCATTATGACATCTAATGGTCCAGCCACGGAGAGGACGTACTAGAGGACAGGACTCACGCTGAGGGTCACAATGCGTGTTTATGCCCTCGTCACATTCAAGCATGGGCGGGGCCTCAGGGTGAATGCTGGTTTCTCTTACACTGAACGGTGGACATCATGCCAACCACAAGGTTTCTTGCCATAGGTAAGGAAGAGTTCTGATTTCTGCATCACAGTCACCCCTGAGCAGTGATTGGAGATAAGGTCTAGGTTCTGAAGACTGAAAACTGAGGTAGGGAAGAGATGATGACCTAAGGCCATGGAGGTTCAGAAGTGCTCAGTTTGCGGTCAGATGTCTGGGTTTTGGTCACGAGGTCCAGGCTCAGGTTGTCAGACAGTGCATTAGTGCCGAGGTTAGACTATATATTTTGGGTGCATTCGAGTGCCGTGTAGGTTCTTATCTGAAGAACTCTTCAGGATATGAAGAATGAGCGAGTCTGATGCGCGTGCTCAGCCTTTTGATTCTGGATTTTGTATCAGCGATGGCCGTGGAATGTTGTGGAGACCTCATGGGCCATGGACGGATCTTGCTCTCTGTGGACTTGGCCCGATCCCAATTGTTTTTTGTCAATCTGTGGGATGGGAGGACTCCTTTCACGTTTTGTTCCTCAGGTGCCCACCAAAAGAGGAATTCCAAAGCAGAGCCCTGGGGAAGAGTGTAGGGACAACCCGAACGATGGTTAAATATTGGGGCCTAAGGGCATGGCAAGCCCAATATGCTGTCTCTCCATCCAGCCACTGAGAGGCCTTACATAGTACTGGGCTCAGGCTGAGGGGTCACAATGTGTGTTTGTGACCAATGTGGCCCGTAAGCATGGGCGGGGCCTCATGGGCCACACTGGTTTCAACTACACTGATTCTTGGACAACATGCCAACCACAAGGTTTCTTGCCATGGGGAAAGAGTTCTGATTTCTGCATCATTTTCAAACCCGGGCCGTGATTGGAGATAAGGTCTAGGTTCTGAAGCCTGAAAACCGAGGTTGAGAAGAGATGACGACCTAAGGCCATGGCGGGTCCTATGTGCTCAGTGTGCGGTCAGCTGTCTGGGTCGGGCCAGGAGGTCTAGGCTCAGGCTGTGTCAGAAAGGGCATTAGTGCCCAAGTCAGCCTATATATTTGGGGTACAGCCGAATGTCGTCCAGGTTGATCCTCTTTTGGGGTTTCTGGGTAGCCCCAGAGGGCAATGTGTTTCTTCTGGAGGGCAGGCAGAGTGCTACATTGTAGTTCTGGATTGACAAACTGGAAGGTTTGTGGGCCAGTAGTCTGAGGACGGAAGTCTGAGAACCCAAGCTAGGCCTAGGTTTCTGGGTGAGGATTGGCAGGCACAATCTACAGACCTGAAACGAGATCTCGTCCATCTGAAGTCAGGGCGAGGAACAGACGATCGCTCAGGTTGGACATTCTGTCCCTGTTGGCCCCTTCTTGAAGAGGGGGTGGATCACGAGGCCATGGGGGTTTTCCCAAGATGGGAGTTGTGAGAAGCTCCCAACTGCAAAGATTCTTCTGCAGGACAATTGAGACCTTTTGGCTGGCTCCAGAACAACGATTCCGAGCAGGGTTCTAAGGATGGATGGCTGGGTAGCCCACCTCGCATTCCAATTGTCTCCAAGCAACAAGACAGGTTAGATCTGCTGGATCCGGGGGAGCAACCGAGGAGACTGAGTTGAAATGGACTCTCCCGTGGATGTGTCCTAATATGATTTTATGTCTATGGAGACCTTGGAATGAAGCGGTGGCACTGGGGCCCTGAAGGGTTCTCCTAAAGAGAGCCTTTCACACAGCTCCATCGTGCAAGTTTCCCATGTGTAGATGAGATTTGTTCTGATGGGTGAGTCAAGAAACAGCCATATGCTGTTATTGAAATCCAGGCCTCTGAGGGAGATGCCTGGAAACCAAAGCAATGGATCCGATAGGTGCCTAGGGGCCTGTTGTTATCTTTTTACCTCTGGGGACATCAGTCTACGGGTCTGATTGCAGGTAGGTGCTCAGATGGGCCCAGATTGCCCCTGTTTGTCCTGGGAAGCCACAAATATTGGGATGGCCTCACGGACTTTGGAGGTTTATCCTCTTTGTAGGGTTTTCGCCATTAGAATGGGCACATACAATTCCCTTAGAGAGGGCAAGCACAGTCGTCAGTTTTGGCTCCAGGGGCCTGAGCTTGTAGGGTGTGTATGCCAGGGCTGTTTGGACAGTTGTCTGAAAAATCATACTCGGCTTATGTTTCGGGTCATAGGTATGGCAGGACTGACCTACAGACCATGAGGAGAACTCTTCGGGTTATGAAAAAAGGGCGAGTGTGAGGCTCTTGCTCAAGTTTTTGTCTCTGGATATCGTGTCACTAATTTTCGTGAAATTTCTGGGTGACTTCATGGGAAATGGACGAGTCTTACTCCTGGGGGTTTGGCCCCGTCCAAAGAGTTTGGGGTCATTCTGTGGGATGGACGAAGTCCGTGTTCTTTTCTTTTGATTTGTTTTGTTCTGTTTTTCAACCTCAGGTGTCCCACCAACTGAGGGATTACAGAGTAGAGCCCTGGGAGGGGCGAATGGACAACCAGAAATCTGGTTAAAAATTGGGGCCTAGGGACATGTCAAGCCCATTATGACATCTAATGGTCCAGCCACTGAGAGGATGTTAGAGGACAGGACTCACGCTGAGGGTCACAATGCGTGTTTATGCCCTCGTCGCACTCAAGAATGGGCGGGGACTCAGGGTGAATGCTGGTTTCTCCTACACTGAACGTTGGACAACATGCCAACCACAAGGTTACTTGACATGGGTAAGGAAGAGTTCTGATTTCTGCATCACAGTCACCCCTGGGCAGTGATTGCAGATAATGTCTCGGTTCTGAAGCCTGAAAACTGAGGTAGGGAAGAGATGATGATCTAAGGCCATGGCGGGTCTGAAGTGCTCAGTGTGCGGTCAGCTGATTGGGTGTTAGTCACGAGGTCCGGGCTCAGGTTGTCAGACAGGGCATTAGTGCCCAGGGTAGACTAAATATTTTGGGTGCATTAGAGAGCAGTGTCGGTTCTTATCTGAAGAACTCTTCAAGATATGAAGAATGAGTGAGTCAGAGGTGCGTGCTCAAGCTTTTGTCTCTGCATTTTGTATCAGCGATGGCCGTGAAATGTTGGGGAGGCCTCATGGGCCATGGACGCATCTTGCTCTCTGTGGATTTGGCCCGATCCCAATTGTTTTTTTTCGTCAATCTGTGGGATGGGAGGACTCCTTTCAGGTTTGTTACCTTTGGGGTCCCACCAAAAAGCGGCATTCCAAAGCAGAGCCCTGGGGAAGAGTGAAGGGAAAACCCCAACTATGGTTAAAAATTGGGTTCTAGGAGCAAGGCAAGCCCAATATGCTGTCTCTCCATCCAGTCACTGAGAGGACTTACCTGAGGCCTGGGCTCAGACTGAGGGTCACAATATGTGTTTGTGACCAATGTGGCCCGCAAGAATGGGCGGGGCCTCATGGGTCACAACGGTTTCAAGTACACTGAACCTTGGAGTACATGCCAACCACAAGGTTTCTTGCCATGGGGAAAGAGTTCTAATTTCTGCATCATTTTCAATCCCGGGCTGTGATTGGAGATAAGGTCTAGGTTTTAAAGCCTGAAAACCGAGGTTGAGTAGAGATGACAACCTTAGGCATTGACAGGTCTGATGTGCTCAGTGTGCGGCCAGCTGTCTGGGTGGGGCCAGGAGGTCCATGCTCAGGGTGTGTCAGAAAGGGCTTTAGTCCCCAGGTCACCCTATATATTTGCGGTAGAGCCAAATGGCGTGCAGGTTGATGCTATTTGGGTTTTCTGGGTAGCCCAGGGGCAATGCTTTTCTTCTGGAGGGCAGGCAGAGTGCTGCATTGTAGTTCTGGATTGCCAAACTGGAGGACTCTTGGCCAGTAGTCTGAGGACGGAAGTAAGAGAACCCAAGCTAGGCCTAGGTTTCGGGGTGAGGATATGGCAGGCACAATCTACAGACCTGAATAGAGATCTCGAGCATCTGAAGTCAGGGCGAGGATCAGACGATCTCTCAGGTTCGACATACTGTCCCTGATGGCCCCTTTTTGAAGGGGGGAGTGGATCACGAGGCCATGGGGGTTTTCCTACGATGGGAGTTGTGAGAAGCTCCCTACTGCAAAGATTCTTCTGCAAGACAATTGAGACCTGTTGGATGGCTCCAGGGCAATGATTCCGTGCAGGGTTCTAAGCATGGATGGCTGAGTATACCACCTCATATTCCAATTGTCTCCAAGCAACAAGACAGGTTAGATCTGCTGGATCTGGGGGAGCAACCGAGGAGGCTGAGTTGAAATGGACTCTCCCGTGGATGTGTCCTAATATGATTTTGTGTCTATGGAGACCCGGAATGAAGCGGTGGCACTGGGGCCCTGAAGGGTTCTCCTAAAGAGAGGCTTTCACACAGCTCCATCGTGCAAGTTTCCCATGTGTAGATGAGATTTGTTCTGATGGGTGAGTCAAGAAACAGCCATATGCTGGTACTGAAATCCAGGCCTCTGAGGAGATGCCTGGAAACCAAAGCAATGTATCCGATAGGAGCCTAAGGGCCTGTTTGTTCCTTTTTACTACTGGGGACATCAGTCTACGGGTCTGAGTGCCGGTAGGTGCACAGATGGGCCCAATTGCCCCTGTTTGTCCTAGGAAGCCACAAATATTGGGATGGCCTCAGGGATTTTGGAAGTTTATCCTATTAGTAGGATTGTGGCCATTGGAATGGGCACATACAATTCCCTTGTAGAGGGCAAGCCAAAGTCGTCAGGTTTGGCTCCAGGGGCCTGAGCCTGTAGGGTGTGTAGGCCAGGGCTGTTTGGACAGTTGTCTGAAAACACAAACTCGGCTTATGTTTCGTGTCATAGGTATGGCAGGACTGATCTACACACCATGAGGAGAACTCTTCGGTATATGAAAAAAGGGAGAGTTGAGGCTCTTGCTAGAGTCTTTGTCTGTGAATATCGTGTCACACATGGTCGTGATATTTCCGGGTGACTTCATGGGAAATGGACGAGTCTTACTCTCTGGGGGTTTGGCCCTGTCCAAAGAGTTTGGGGTTAATCTGTGGGATGGAAGAAGTCCGTTGTTCTGTTGTTGTTGATTTGTTTAGTTTTGTTTTTCAACCTCAGGCATCCCACCAAATTGTGGATTCAAGAGTAGAGCCCTGGGGAGGGGCAACTCTGACAACCAAAAATCAGGTTAAAAATTGGGGCCTAGGGACATGTCAAGCCCATTATGACATCTAATGGTCCAGCCACTGAGAGGACGTACTAGAGGTCAGGACTCACGCTGAGGGTCACAATGCGTGTTTATGCCCTCGTCGCTCTCAAGACTGGGCGGGGCCTCAGGGTGAATGCTGGTTTCTCCTACACTGAAAGTTGGACAACATGCCAACCACAAGGTTTCTTGCCATGGGTAAGGAAGAGTTCTGATTTCTGCATCACAGTCACCCCTGGGCAGTGATTGGAGATAAGGTCTCTAGGTTCTGAGGCCTGAAAACTGAGGTAGGGAAGAGATGATGATCTAAGGCCATGGCGGGTCTAATGTGCTCAGTGTTCGGTCAGCTGTCTGGGTGTTGGTCACGAGGTCCGGGCTCAGTTTGTAGACTGTGTATTAGTGCCCAGGTTAGACTATATATTTTGGGGTCATTCGAGTGTGGCGTAAGTTCTTATCTGAGGAACTATTCAGGATTTGAAGAATGAGCGAGTCTGAGGCGCGTGCTCAGGCTTTTGTCTCTGGATTTTATATCAGCGATTCCGTGGAATGTTGGCGAGGCCTCATGGGCCATGGACGAATCTTGCTTTCTGTGGATTTGGCCTGATTCCAATTGTTTTTCGTCAATCTGTGGGATGGGAGGACTCCTTTCAGGTTTGTTACCTCAGGTGTCCCACCAAAAGAGGTTTTCCAAAGCAGAGCCCTGGGGAAGAGTGAAGGGACAACCCCAACTACGGAAAAAATTGGGGCCTAGGGGCATGGCAAGCCCAATATGCTGTCTCTCCATCCAGCCACTGAGAGGCCTTACCTGAGGACTGGGCTCAGGCTGAGGGTCACAATGTGTGTTTGTGACCAATATGGCCCGAAAGCATGGATGGGGCCTTATGGGCCACACTGGTTTCAACTACACTGATTCTTGGACAACATGCCAACTACAAGGTTTCTTGCCATGGGGAAAGAGTTCTGATTTCTGCATCATTTTCAAACCCGGGCCGTGATTGGAGATAAGGTCTAGGTTCTGAAGCCTGAAAACCGAGGTTGAGAAGAGATGACGTCCTAAGGCCATGGCGGGTCCGATGTGCTCAGTGTGCGGCCAGCTGTCTGGGTGGGGACAGGAGATACAGGCTCAGGCTGCGTCAGAAATGGCATTAGTGCCCAGGTCAGCCTATTTATTTGGGGTACTGCCGAATGGCGTGCAGGTTGATCCTCATTTGGGGTTTCTGGGTAGCCCCAGAGGGCAATGTTTTTCTTCTGGAGGGCAGGCAAAGTGCTGCATTGTAGTTCTGAATTGCCAAATTCGAGGTCTTGTGGGACAGTAGTCTGAGGACGGAAGTCTGAGAAGCCAAGCTAGGCCTAGGTTTGTGGGTGAGGATATGGCAGGCACAATCTACAGTCCTGAATCTAGATCTCGTGCATCTGAAGTCGGGGCGAGGATCAGACGATCGCTCAGGTTGGACATTCTGTCCATGAGGGTCCCTTCTTGAAGGGGGTGTTCTCGAGGCCATGGGGGTTTTCCGACGATGGGAGTTGTGAGAAGGTCCCAATTGCAAAGATTCTTCTGCAGGACAATTGATACCTGGTGGTTGGCTCCAGGACAACGTTTCCATTCAGGGTTCTAAGGATGGATGGCCGGGTACCACACCTCACATTCCAAATGTCTCCATGCAACAAGACAGGTCCGATCTCCTGGATCTGGGGGAGCAACCGAGGAGGCTGAGTTGAAATGGACTCTACCGTGGATGTGACCTAATATGATTTTGTGTCTATGGAGACCTTGGAATGAAGCGGTGGCACTGGGGCCCTGAAGGGTTCTCCTAAATAGAGTCTTTCACACAGCTCCATCGTGCAAGTTTCCCATGTGTAGATGAGATTTGTTCTGATGGTGAGTCAAGAAACAGCCATATGCTGTTATTGAAATCCAGGCCTCTGAAGAGAGATGCCTCGAAACCAAAGCAATGGATCCGATAGGTGCCTAGGGGCCTGTTCGTTCCTTATTACCTCTAGGGATATCAGTCTACGGGTCTGAGTGCAGGTAGGTGCTCAGATGGGCACAGATTGTCCCTGTTTGTCCTGGGAAGCCACCACTATTGGGATGGCATCAGGAATTTTGGCGGTTTATCCTCTAAGTAGGGTTGTGGCCATTGGAATGGGCACATGCAATTCGTGTCACTCATGATCGTGAAATTTCCGGGTGACTTCATAGGAAATGGACGAGTCTTACTCTCTGGGGTTTGGCCCCGTCCAAGGAGTTTGGGGTCACTCTGTGGGATGGAAGAAGTCCGTTTTTTTTTTGTTGTTGTTGTTGATTTGATTTGTTTTGTTTTTCAACCTCAGGTGTTCTACCAAATGAGGGATACCAGAGTACAGCTCTGGGGAGTTGTGACTGGACAACCAGAAATCTGGTTAAAAATTGGGGCCTAGGGACATGTCAAGCCCATTATGAAATCTAATGGTCCAGCCACTGAGAGGACGTACTAGAGGACAGGACTCACGCTCAGGGTCACAATGCGTGTTTATGCCCTCGTTGCACTAAAGAATGGGCGTGACCTCAGAGTGAATGCTGGTTTCTCCTACCCTGAACGTAGGACAACATGGCAACCACAAGGTTTCTTGCCTTGGGTAAGCAGGAGTTCTGATTTCTGCATCACAGTCACCCCTGGGCAGTGATTGGAGATAAGGTCTAGGTTCTGAAGCCTGAAAATTGAGGTAGGGCAGAGATGATGACCTAAGGGCATGGCGGGTCTGATGTGCTCAGTGTGCACTCAGCTGTCTGGGTGTTGCTCAGGAGGTCCTGGCTAAGGTTGTGTCAGACAGTGCATTACTGCCCAGGTTAGACTATATAATTTTGGTACATTCGAGTGCCGTGTAGGTTTATTCTCATTTAATGTGCTCGGGCAGTTCATTAGGCAATATATTTTTTCTAGAGGACAGGCAGAGTGCTGCAATGATGGTTCGGAATTGCCAAACTTGTAGGCTTCGGGGCCAGGAGTGTGAGAATGGAAGTCTGAGAACACAAGCTAGACTTGGGTTTCAGGGCGAGGGCACGGCATGTACCCCCTGAAGATCTGAAGCAATATGTCATGCTTCTGAAGTCAGAGCGAGGATCAGACGTTGGCTCAGCTTGGATTTTCTGTTCATGACGGCCCCTTCATGAAGGGAGCGGATTCTCGAGCGTGGAGGTTTTCGCACGTTGGGAGTGTTGGGATGCCCCCTCCAAGGATTCCTTCTGCGTGAAAATTGAGACCTGTTGGACAGCTCCAGGACATCCCATATGGATGAGTCCAGACCAACGTTCGAGGATGGATGCCTGGGAAGCCCAACTCGCATTCCAATTGTCTCCTAGGGACAAGACAGTTTAGATCTGATGGCTCTGCGGGAGCAACCGGGGTGGCTGAGTTGAAATGAACTTTCCTGAGGATGGGTCTAATGTGTGTTTGTGTCCACTAGGGCCTTGGAATGGGGCGGTGGCACCGGTACCCTGAAGTATTCTCCTCAGCTTTTGACATAGCTCCCATGCACAAGTTTCCTTGTGGAGACGAGTTTGGTTCTGATGGGTGCCTCAGGAAAACCCCAATGCTGGTATTGGAAACCAGGGTTTTGAGGAGACATGCCTGTAAACCAAAGCTATGAATCCGATTTTGGCCTAGGGTCCTGTCTGTTTCAATCTTCTTCTCTGGGGACATCCATTAAGGGTATGAGGGGAGGTAGATGCTCAGCTGGTGTCAGACTGAACTTTTTTGTCCCGGGCGACCTATACTATTGGGATGGCCTCAGGGACTTTGGAGGGTTCTCCTAATTTGTACGATTTTGGACAATGGAATGGGCAGAATTACCATGGATTCGGTAGGCACAGACCTATTGTGTGGCTCCAGGGTCCCCAGCCTGGATGGTGTGTGGCCCAGGACTTTGAGGACAGAAGTCTGAAAACACAAACTCAGCTTATGTTTGGGGACGTAGGTATGGCAGGCCCGATCTACAAACCATGAGAAGACATCACCAGGATATGAAGAAAGTGCGAGTCTGAGGCGCTTGCACACTTTTGTCTCTGGATTTTGTTTCAGCAATGGCCGTGGAATGTCGAGGAGGCCTCATGGGCCATGGACGAATCTTGCTCTCTGTGGACTTGGCCCGATCCCAATTGTTTTTCGTCAACCTGTTGGATGGAGGACTCCTTTCAGGGTTGTTACATCAGGTGTCCCCATCAAAAGAGGAATTCCAAAGCAGAGCCCTGGGGAAGAGTGAAGGGACAACCCGAACTATGTTTAAAAATTGGGGCCTAGGGGCATGGCAAGACCAATATGCTGTCTCTTCATTAAGCCACTGAAGGCCTTACCTGAGGACTGGGCTCAGGCTGAAGGTCACAATGTGTGTTTGTGACCAATGTGGCTCCAAAGCATGGGCGGGGCCTCATGGGCCACACTGGTTTCAAGTACACTGAACCTTGGACAACATGCCAACAACAAGGTTTCTTGCCATGGGGAAAGAGTTCTTATTTCTGCATCATTATCAAACCCGGGCCGTGATTGGAGATAAGGTCTTGAGTGCGACGAGGGCATAAACACGCATTGTGACCTTGAGCGTGAGTCCTGTCCTCTAGTACGTCCTCTCAGTGGCTTGGCCATTAGATGTCATAATGGGCTTGACATGTCCCTAGGCCCCAATTTTTAACCAGATTTCTGGTTGTCCAGTCGCCCCTCCCCATGGCTCTATTCTGGAATCCCTCATTTGAGGGACACCTGAGGTTTAAAAACAAAACAAAACAAATCAACAACAACAGAACAAAGGACTTCTTCCATCCCACAGAATGACCCCAAACTCTATGGACGGGGCCAAACCCCCAGAGAGTAAGACTCGTCCATTTCCCATGAAGTCACCCGGAAATTTCACGACCATGAGTGACACGATATCCAGAGACAAAAACTTGAGCAAGAGCCTCACACTCGCCCTTTTTTCATATCCCAAATAGTTCTCCTCATGTTATGTAGATCAGTCCTGCCATACCTAAGACCCGAAACATAAGCCGAGTTTGTGTTTTCAGACAACTGTCCAAAGAGCCCTGGCCTACACACCCTACAGGCTCAGGGCCCTGGAGCCAAATCTGAAGACTGTGCTTGCCCTCTCCAAGGGAATTGTATATGCCCATTCCAATGGCCACAACCCTACTAAGAGTATAATCCTCCAAAGTCCCTGAGGACATCCCAATATTTGTGTCTTCCCAGGACAAACAGGGGCAATCTGGGCCCATCTGAGCACATACCTCCTCTCAGACCGTAGACTGATGTCCCCAGAAGTAAAAAGGAGCGAACAGGTCCCTAGGCACTTATCGGATCCATTGGTTTGGTTTCGAGGCATCTCTCCTCAGAGGCCTGGATTTCAATAACAGCATAGGGCTGTTTCTTGACTCACCCATCAGAACAAATCTCATATACACATGGGAAACTTGCACGATGGAGCTGTGTGAAAGCCTCTCTTTAGGAGAATCCTTCAGGGCCCCAGTGCCACCGCTTCATTCCAAGGTCTCCTTAGACACAAAATCATATTAGGACACATCCACGGGTGAGTCCATTTCAACTCAGCCTCCTCATTTGCTCCCCCAGATCCAGCAGATCTAACATGTCTTGTTGCTTGGAGACAATTGGAATGCGAGGTGGGCTACCCAGCCATCTATCATTAGAACCCTGCTCAGAATCGTTGTTCAAGAGCCAACCAACAGGTGTCAATTGTCCTGCAGAAGAATCTTTGCAGTTGGGAGCTTCTCACAACTCCCATCGTGGGAAAACCGCCATGGCCTCGCGATCAACCCCCCCCTTCAAGAAGGGGCCATCAGGGACAGAATGTCCAACCTGAGCGATCGTCTGATTCTCGCCCTGACTTCAGAATCATGAGATCTCGATTCAGGTCTGTAGATTGTGCCTGCCATATCCTCTTTCAGAAACCTAGGCATAGCTTGGGTTCTCAGACTTCTGTCCTCAGACTACTGAACAATAAACCCTCCAGTTTGGCAATCCAGAACTACAATGCAGCACTCTGCATGCCCTCCAGAAGAAAATCATTGCCCTCTGGGGATACCCAGAAACCCCAAATGAGGATCAAACTTAACGACATTCAGCTGTACCCCAAATATATAGGCTGACCTGTGCACTAATGCACTTTCTGACAAAGCATGATCCTGGACCTCCTGGCCCCACCCAGACTGCTGGCCGCACACTGAGCATATCGGATCCGCCATGGCCTTAGTTCGTCATCTCTTCTCAATCTCGGTTTTCAAGCTTCAGAACCTAGACCTTATCTCCAATCACGGCCCGGGTTTGAAAATGATGCAGAAATCAGAACTCTTTCCCCATGGCAAGAAACCATGTGGTTGGCATGTTGTCCAAGGTTCAGTGTACTTGAAACCAGTGTGGCCCATGAGGCCCCGCCCATGCTTTGGGGCCACATTGGTCACAAACAAACATTGTGACCTTCATCCTGAGCCCAGTCCTCAGGTAAGTCCTCTCAGTGGCTGGATGGAGAGACAGCATATTGGGCTTGCCATGCCCCTAGGCCCCAATTTTTAACCATAGTTAGGGTTGTCCCTTCACTCTTCCCCAGGGCTCTGCTTTGGAATTCCTCTTTTGGTGGGACTCCTGAGGTAAGAAACCTGAAAGGAGTCCTCCCATCCCACAGATTGACGAAAAACAATTGGGATCGGGGCAAATCCACAGAGAGCAAGATTCGTCCATGGCCCATGAGGCCTCCCCAACATTCCATGGCCATCGCTGATACAAAATCCATAGACAATAGCCTGAGCACGCGCCTCAGACTCGCTCATTCTTCATATCCTGAAGAGTTCTTCAGATAAGAACCTACACGGCACTCGAAGGCACCCAAAATATATAGTCTAACCTGGGCACTAAAGCACTGTCTGACAACCTGAGCCAGGACCTCGTGATCAACACCCAGACAGCTGACCGCACACTGAGCACATCTGACCCGCCATGGCCTTAGGTCATCATCCTTCCCTACCTCAGTTTTCAGGCTTCAGAACCTAGACCTTATCTCCAATCACTGCCCAGGGGTGACTGTGATGCAGAAATCAGAACTCTTCCTTACCTATGGCAAGAAACCTTGTGGTTGGCCTGTTGTCCAACGTTCAGTGTAGTAGAAACCAGCATTCACCCTGAGGCCCCGCCCATTCTTGAGTGCGACGAAGGCATAAACACGCATTGTGATCCTCAGCGTGAGTCCTGTCCTCTAGTACGTCCTCTCAGTGGCTGGACCATTAGATATCATAATGGGCTTGACATGTCCCTAGGCCCCAATTTATAACCAGATTTCTCGTTGTCCAGTCACAACTACCCAGGGCTCTACTCTGGAATCCCTCATTGGGTGGGACACCTGAGGTAGAAATACAAAACAAAACAAATCAACAACAACAAAAAAAACGGACTTCTTCCATCCCACAGAGTGACCCCAAACTCCTTTGACGGGGCCAAACCCCCAGAGAGTAAGACTCGTCCATTTCCCATGAAGTCACCCGGAAATTTCACGACCATGAGTGACACAATATCTAGAGACAAAAACGTGAGCAAGAGCCTCACACTCGCCCATTTTTCATATCCCAAAGTGTTCTCCTCATGGTCTGTAGATCAGTCCTGCCATACCTATGACCTGAAACATAAGCCGAGTTTGTGTTTTCAGACAACTGTCCCAACAGCTCTGGCCTACACACCCTACAGGCTCAGGGCTCAGAGCCCAAACCTGAAGACTGTGCTTGCCCTCTCCAAGGGAATTGTATGTGCCCATTCCAATGGCCACAACCCTACTAAGAGTATAATCCTCCAAAGTCCCTGAGGCCATCCCAATATTTGTGGCTTCCCAGGAAAAACAAGGGCAATCTGGGCCCATCTGAGCACCTACCTGCTCTCAGACCGTAGACTGATGTCCCCTGAGGTAAAAAGGAACGAACAGGCCCCTAGGCACCTATCGGATCCATTGGTTTGGCTTCCAGGCATCTCTCCTCAAAGGCCTGGATTTCAATAACAGCATATGGCTGTTTCTGGACTCACCATCAGAACAAATCTCATCTACACATGGGAAACTTGCACGATGGAGCTGTGTGAAAGCCTCTCTTCAGGAGAACCCTTCAGGGCCCCAGTGCCACCGCTTCATTCCAAGGTCTCCTTAGACACAAAATCATATAAGGACAAATCCACGGGAGAGTCCATTTCAACTCAGCCTCCTCATTTGCACCCCCAGATCCAGCAGATTTAACCTGTCTTTTGCTTGGAGACAATTGGAATGCGAGGTGGACTACCCAGCCATCCATCCTTAGAACCCTGCTCAGAATCGTTGTTCTGGAGCCAACCACCAGGTGTCAATTGTCCTGCAGAAGAATCTAAGCAGTTGGGAGCTTCTCACAACTCCCATCGTGGGAAAACCGCCATGGCCTCGCGATCCACGCCCCCCCCTTCAAGAAGGGGCCATTAGGGACAGAATGTCCAACCTGAGCGATCGTCTGATTCTCACCCTGACTTCAGAAGCATGAGATCTTGATTCAGGTCTGTAGATTGTGCCTGCCATATCCTCACCCAGAAACCTAGCCCTAGCTTGGTTTCTCAGACTTCCGTTCTCAGACTACTGAAACACAAACCCTCCAGTTTGGCAATCCAGAACTACAATGCAGCACTCCGCCTGCCCTCCAGAAGAAAAACATTGCCCTCTGGGGCTACCCAGAAACCCCAAATTAGGATCAACCTGAACGCCATTCGGCTGTACCACCACAAATATATAGGCTGACCTGGGCACTAATGTCCTTTATGACACAGCCTGAGCCTGCACCTCCTGACCCCACCCAGACTGCTGGCCGCACACTGAGCACATCGGACCCGCCATGGCCTTAGGTCGTCATCTCTTCTCAATCTCGGTTTTCAGGCATCAGATCCTAGACCTTATCTCCAATCACGGCCCGGGTTTGAAAATGATGCAGAAATCAGAACTCTTTCCCCATGGCAAGAAACCTTGTGGTTGGCATGTTGTCAAAGGTTCAGTGTACTTGAAACCAGTGGGGCCCATGAGGCCCCACCCATGATTGGGGGCCACATTGGTGACAAACACACATTTTGACCCTCAGCCTGAGCCCAGTCCTCAGGTAAGGCCTCTCAGTGGCTGGATGGAGAGACAGAATATTGGGCTTGCCTTTCCCCTAGGCCCCAATTTTTAACCATAGTTCGGGTGGTCCCTTCAATCTTCCACAGGGCTCTGCTTTGGAATTCCTCTTTTGGTGGGACTATTGAGGTAAGAAACCTGAAAGGAGTCCTCCCATCCCACAGATTGACGAAAAACAATTGGGATCGGGCCAAATCCACAGAGAGCGAGATTCGTCCATGGCCCCTGAGGCCTCCCCAACATTCCACGGCCATCGCTGATACAATATCCAGAGACAAAAGCATGAGCATGCGCCTCAGACTCGCTCATTCTTCATATCCTGAAGAGTTCTTCATATAAGAACCTACACGGCACTCGAATGCACACAAAATATTTAGTCTAACCTGGGCACTAATGCACCGTCTGAGAACCTGAGCCCGGAGCTTGTGACCAACACCCAGACAGCTGACCGTACACTGAGCACATCAGACCCGCCATGGCCTTAGGTCATCATCTCTTCCCTACCTCAGTTTTCAGGCTTCAGAACCTAGACCTTATCTCCAATCACTCCCCAGGGGTGACTGTGATGCAGAAATCAGAACTCTTCCTTACATATGGCAAGAAACCTTGTGGTTGGCCTGTTGTCCAACGTTCAGTGTAGGAGAAACCAGCATTCACCCTGAGGCCCCTCCAATTCTTGAGTGCGACGAGGGCATAAACACGCATTGTGACCCTCAGCTTGAGTCCTGTCCTCTAGTATGTCCTCTCAGTGGCTGGATCATTAGATGTCATAATGGGCTTGACATTTCCCTAGGCCCCAATATTTAACCAGATTTCTGGTTGTCCAGTCACAACTCCCCAGGGCTCTACTCTGGAATCTCTCATTTAGTGGGAAACCTGAGGTAGAAAAACAAAACAAAACAAATCAACAACAACAACAAAAATTGGACTTCTTCCATCCCACAGAATGACCCCAAACTCTTTGGACGGGGCCAAACCCCCAGAGAGTAAGACTCGTCCATTTCCCAAGATTTCACCCGGGAATTTCACGACCATGAGTGACACGATATCCAGAGACAACAACTTGAGCAAGAGTCTCACACTCGCCCTTTTTTGATATCCCGAAGTGTGTTCTTTTCATGGTCTGTAGATCAGTCCTGCCATACCTATGACCCGAAACATAAGCCGAGTTTGTGTTTTGAGACAACTGTCCCAACAGCTCTGGCCTACACACCCTACAGGCTCAGTGCCCTGAGGCCAAACTTGAAGACTGTGCTTGCCCTATCCAAGGGAATTGTATGTGCCCATTCCAATGGCCACAACCCTACTAAGAGTATAATCCTCCAAAGTCCCTGAGGCCATCCCAATATTTGTGGCTTCCCAGGACAAACTGGGGCAATATGGGCCCATCTGAGCACCTACCTGCTCTCAGACCGTAGACTGACGTCCCCTGAGGTAAAAAGGAACGAACAGGCCCCTAGGCACCTATCGGATCCATTGGTTTGGCTTCCAGGCATCTCTCCTCAGAGGCCTGGATTTCAATAACAGCATATGGCTCTTTCTGGACTCACCATCAGAACAAATCTCATCTACACATGGGAAACTTGCACGATGGAGCTGTGTGAAAGCCTCTCTTTAGGAGAACCCTTCAGGGCCCCAGTGCCACCGCTTCATTCCAAGGTCTCCTTAGACACAAAATCATATTAGGACACATCCACGGGTGAGTCCATTTCAACTCAGCCTCCTCATTTTCTCCCCCAGATCCAGCAGATCTGTCCAGTCTTGTTACTTGGAGACAATTGGAATGCGAGGTGGGCTACCCAGCCATCCATCCTTAGAACCCTGCTCGGAATCGTTGTCCTGGAGCCAACCAACAGGTCTTAATAGTCCTGCAGAAGAATCTTTGCAGTTGGGAGCTTCTCACAACTCCCATCGTTGAAAACCCCCATGGCCTCGCGATCCACCCCCCCCCCCTTCAAGAAGGGGCCATCAGGAACAGAATGTCCAACCTGAGCGATCGTCTGATTCTCGACCTGACTTCAGAAGCACGAGATCTGGATTCAGGTCTGTAAATTGTGCCTGCCATATCCTCACCCAGAAACCTAGGCCTAGCTTGGCTTCTCAAACTTCCGTCTTCAGACTACTGAACCACAAACCCTCCAGTTTTACAATCCAGAACCACAATGCAGCACTCTGCATGCCCTCCAGAAAAAAACATTGCCCTCTGGGGCTACTAAGAAACCCCAAATGAGGATCAACCTGCACGGCATTCGGCTGTATCCCAAATATATAGGCTGACCTGGGCACTAAAAGCACTTTCTGACACAGCCTGAGCCTGGACCTCCTGGCCCCACCCAGACAGCTGGCCGCACACTGAGCACAGTGGACCCGCCATGGCCTTAGGTCGTCATCTCTTCTCAATCTCGGTTTTCAGGCTTCAGAACCTAGACCTTATCTCCAATCATGGCCCGGGTTTGAAAATGATGCAAAATCAGAACTCTTTCCCCATGGCAAGAAACCTTGTGGTTGGCATGTCGTCCAAGGTTCAGTGTACTGAAACCAGTGGGGCCCATGAGGCCCCGCCCATGCTTGGGGGCCACATTGGTCACAAACACACATTGTGACCCTCAGCCTGAGCCCAGTCCTTAGGTAAGGCCTCTCAGTGGCTGGTTGTAGAGACAGCATATTGGTCTTGCCATGCCCCTAGGCCCCAATTTTTAACCATTGTTCGGGTTTTCCCTTCAATATTCCCCAGGGCTCTGCTTTGGAATTCCTATTTTGGTGGGACTCCTGAGGTATGAAACCTGAAAGGAGTCCTCCCATCCCACAGATTGAAGAAAAACAATTGGGATCGGGCCAAATCCACAGAGAGCGAGATTCGTCCATGGCCCATGAGGCCTCCCCAACATTCCACTGCCATCGCTGATACAAAATCCAGAGACAAAAGCCTGAGCACGCGCATCAGATTCGCTCATTCTTCATATCCTGAAGAGTTCTTAGGATAAGAACCTACACGGCACTCGAATGCACCCAAAATATATAGTCTAACCTGGGCACTAATGCACTGTCTGACAACCTGAGCCCAGACCTCGTGACCAACACCCAGACAGCTGACCGCACACTGAGCACATCAGACCCGCCATGGCCTTAGTTCATCATCTATTCCCTACCTCAATTTTCAGGCTTCAGAACCTAGACCTTATCTCCAATCACTGCCCAGGGGTGACTGTCATGCAGAAATCAGAACTCTTCCTTAACCATGGCAAGAAACCTTGTAGTTGACATGTTGTCCAACATTCAGTGTAGGAGAAACCAGCATTCACTCTGAGGCCCCTGCCCATTCTTGAGTGCCACGCGGGCATAAACACGCATTGTGACCCTCAGCGTGAGTCCTGTCCTCTAGTACGTCCTCTCAGTGGCTGGATCATTAGATGTCATAATGGGCTTGACATGTGCCTAGGCCCCAATATTTAAACAGATATCTGGTTGTCCAGTCGCCCCTCCCCAGGGCTCTACTCTGGAATCCCGCATTAGGTGGGACACCTGAGGCTGAAAAACAAAACAAAACAAATCAAGAACAACAGACAACGGACTTCTTCCATCCCACAGAATGACCCCAAACTCTTTGGACGGGGCCAAACCCCCAGAGAGTAAGACTCGTCCATTTCCCAAGAAGTCACCCGGGAATTTCACGAACATGAGTGACACGATATCCAAAGACTAAAACTGTAGCAAGAGCCTCACACTCGCCCTTTTTTCATATCCCAAAGTGTTCTCCTCATGGTCTTTAGATCAGTCCTGCCATACCTATGACACGAAACACATAAGCCGAGTTTGTGTTTTCAGACAACTGTACAAACAGCCCTGACCTACACACCCTAAAGGCTCAGGTATCTGGAGCCCAACCTGACTACTGTTTTTGCCCTCTCCAAGGGAATTGTGTGTGCCCATTCCAATGGCCACAACCATACTAATAGGATAAACCTCCAACGTCCTTGAGGCCATCCTAATATTTGTGGCTTCCCATGACAAACAGGGGCATCTGGGCCCATCTGAGTACCTACTGGCACTCAGACCCGTAGACTGATGTCCCCTCAGGTAAAAAAAGGAACGAACAGGCCCCTAGGCACCTATCGGATCCATTGCTTTGTTTTCCAGCATCTCTCCTCAGAGGCCTGGGTTTCAGTAACAGCATATGGCTGTTTCTTGACTCACCCATCAGAACAAATCTCATCTACACATGGGAAACTTGCACGATGGAGCTGTGTGAAAGCCTCTCTTTTGGAGAACCCTTTAGTGCCCCAGTGCCACCGCTATATACCAAGATCTCCATAGACACAAAATCATATAAGGTCACATCCACGGGAGAGTCCATTTCAACTCAGCCTCCTCGGTTGCTCCCCCAGAACCCAGCAGATCTGACCTGTCTTGATGCTTAGAAACAATTGGAAATGCGAGGTGGGCTACCCAGCCATCCATCCTTAGAACCCTGCTCGGAATCGTTGTCCTGGAGCCTACCCACAGGTCACAATTGTCCTGCAGAAGAATCTTTGCAGTTGGGAGGTTCTCACAAACTCCCACCGTGGGAAAACACCCATGGCCTCGTGATCCCACCCCCACCTTCAAGTGGGGCCTCAGGGGACAGAATGTCCAAACTGAGCGTTCGTCTGATCCTCGCCCTGACATCAGACGCACGACATCTCGATTCAGGTCTGTAGATTGTGTCTCCCATGTCCTCACCCAGAAATTCTAGGACTAGCTTGGGTTCTCAGACTTCCGTCCTCAGACTACTGAGCCCACAAAACCTCCAGTTTGGCAATCCAGGACTACAATGCAGCAATGCAGCACTCTGCCTGCCCTCCAGAAGAAAAAACATTGCCCTCTGGGGCGTACCCAGAAACCCCCAATATGAGTATTTGAACCTGCACGGCATTCGGATGTACCCCAAAAATATAGGCTGACCTGGGCACAAATGCCCTTTTCTGACACAGCCTGAGACTGGACCTCATGGCCCCACCCAGACAGATGACATTCCTCCACACTGAGCACATCGGACCCCTCATGGCCTTAGGTCGTCCTCTCTTCT